>NC_057802.1:547468118-547647248 GCF_018294505.1 Triticum aestivum
CGAATTCAGTAGAAGCATCTTCATGTAAGTATACATGCAAGAGCGAGCTTGGCGACGAGCTAGCTCCTATCCTGAAATTTAATGATTCAAATTTTGGGTGTTGACTACCTTAGAAAAAAACCTAAACGGTTTGCCCCCTTACTAGGCAATTTCCCATGTCCCAGCCTTTGAAACTTAAGCCAGAGGGGGCGAGTAAACTGCTTGTTGGTCGAGGATGCAACTAATCCTTGGGTTCAGCACCTCGCCCGCAACTAATCGCAATTCCCTACGTCACGCATCTTTGAGAAACGAAGAGACGAGGAGCGGCAGCGATCAACTGGTCGTATTTCCTCTCGTCCACAAAAGTTGTTTTGGTCATAAGTTAATTGGGTTGGGCTATGAGCATGTGACCGCTCAAGGAGACTCACACACTTTTGCTCGGGTAAAGCACGATACAAAAGCAGGTTTAGCCCATTGTGACAGGGTTGTACTTATTGTTGTGGAGCTAGCGAGCTCGAGCAAGTGCCTAGGTCATTGGCTAAAGGGACCCTGGCTTCCGCCCTTACGACCGCCGACAATCTGTGAACTCATCATCGCGGCAAATCAGGTTTAATGTCAAGACACAACGAAAAGTAGAAGGGGCTAAAATAAATCGTATGGTGTGTAATAACATGCTTCAATGGGCCAAACAACAAACCGGGTCTTTTGGAACATTCTCAAAAAACAAGATGGATCAATATGATTATGACACTGATGAGCATTTTTCTAATAATTCAGGTTAACCATCTCTGTAAGCAAAGTGTACTACAAACATTCAACCAAAAAGCTTCAGCCTCAATAAAAAATGTATTAAGATGTAAATGTCTCTACATATAGGATCGACTGGAAATGTATGAAGATGTAAATCTATATATAGGCTCAACCAAGCTCTATGTAACTTAGGCAAATGTAGGACATGCATATTACCTTGGTTAGCCAAGAAAACTGAAGGCGCATGAACTTGGCCAGCCACACATGTGCCTCACAATTAATAAAAGTGGTTATGTGTCCAGCTCTTGATTACTTTAAGGGCGCTCATGCAAGAATGCTTTTGGCAGAGATTGCATGCTCCATCCATCCTACCTTCCATACTTTTTTACTTCTATTTTTCAATCTATTGCATCTTTTGAACATAACGTTCAACTTATGTACCATTTTGCATATTCGTGTTCCTTTCAACGAGGACTTTGAACCAGGACCACTCTTAAATGCATTTTTCACAAGTTTTAGCATTTTACCAAGTTTCGAATATTAAAAGTTGATAATTGTATTAATATTATTTTTGCAAGTCTTACCAAGTTCCATTTCACTCTTAGGGTTTATTGTTTAGGGCTTAGGACTTAGGGTCTAAGTTTTAATATGTGAAACTTGGTGAATGTGTTCTTCGCTCTTATCAAGTTTTAAAGGTTGAAACTTGGTGAAAAATTTAAAACTTGTCAAAACATGTTCAAAGTGGTCCTGTTTCAAAACACACACATGGTACTTATGAACTTAATATTGTCAAAACCACTAGAGAAGACATTAGCTGTTGAGATATCATGATCAAAGACGATGGTATATCGCCTTGGCAAGCAAAGCTTTAGAGGTCTGGAGCCTACCCACCTGCCCCCCCCCCCCAAAAAAAACTTAGTATTGCACCTATTCACAACTAGCTTTTCGCAATGCTGATAAAAAATGTCTTTCACAGTCATGAGACCAAAATTGAGAGTCGTCGCCATGTCTACTCCTAGTACCAATGCAATAAGAGACCAGTTCTTAGCATATCCATTCAGTATGAAAGATTGCCACATTCCTTGCTTGTTTCCCAATATCCAAAGCCATTTAACTAGGAGAACTTTATTCATGATGTCCAAATTAACTACACCTATGTGCCCTTGGTCTTTGGATAGACAAATTATTGTTTAGTTAACTAGGTGGTGTATTTCTTCATCCCCTTGCTAGACAGATCTAGCCCTAAAAAGGTCACTCCTCTTCCTAACTCTGCGAACATGAACATTTATTCTCCATCTTTTTCTTGACACCCTTGAGTGTTTGTACAAATATGAATCTCTACGTATTTCAAAGGCATGCCACCAAGTTAACAAGTAGAAATCTCTTGGTATAAATCATACTTGCTCCTAGCCTACCCAAAAAGGAACAATTCACTCTTATGGAAATTAATGGTGAGGTGTGACATTTTCTCGATAGCACGTAAAATAAATTTCAATATTTTCCACTCTCCTCACCAACTCTCACCAAAAAATGGTGTCATCGGCATATTTCAAAATATTAATATATTTTCAATTATCTCTCCAAAATCCATTTTACCACACCATCATGTGTAGTCCTATTCCATGATAATGGCTAAAGCATATGTTGTTAGGTCAAACAGAAGAGATAAAAATCCCCACCGCCTAAGAACTTTATAAGAATTAAAATAGGGTCCAATCTCCTCATTAAACCTCACCTTCATGTCCTATTGTTTTTAACCATTTTTTTTGCTACGAGCACCATTAATGTAGAAAACCATCCATGCCGCAACCATTATCGTGTCCAGGGAATACCTATGTTATTTTTTCCTGGCTATGTGTATTGCCTGGTTAGATTTCAGCGAGACCAACTATAAAATTCAATTGGAATACATATTCATTGCTACAACACGATGTTGTCTTGTAACTGCAGTTCATATTTTCGCGCTAGCTCATGAATATTCAATCGTAAATGTATGGCCATGCCACGGCACGTCCAGTAATATATAACCGACCGACCCAATTATTTATACTACCCTCCATTCGTGGATTCTTGAAGCACGCACCTATTTTTCCCTTTTATTTGCAACACCATTATAATAATATATAGAGAGAGCTTTTCACACAACACTATTTTTTACACAAAAAGGAGCGAGGGACACACATGGAGAGAAGAGCCAGAGCACGTTCAAGTTTCAAAAGTTCAAAGCACCCGAAGTATATGCGCTTTAGCAAGATTAGCAGTAAAATACATCTGAAATACTTATTTGTTTTTATGGCACACCCCTGCCTCATAATTGTAGCCAATGATGTCACACCAGCTTGTGAAAGTATAATCGCACATGTACATCGACGCCACGGCACGTCGAGTAATCTACGTCTTGTTGGCCCAGTTATTAGTGACTTGAAATATTGAATATAATAACGAAACTATTTTTAACCATTTTTTGCTGCAAAGACCATTAACGTGAAAACTAAAAGTGCTAGTTATCGACTTGATGGGGTGAATGGGAGATTTTTATAAAAGTATTTGAAACAGGCAATGTCTTCGAAGGCGCGGAAGCAAAATATAAGTAAAGCTACTCTAAGCATGCAATCAATGAGAAGCTAATGACATTAGCACAAGAGACAACAGGCAAACTAGGTAGCAATAAATATAGAACATGCAAACATACAAGCAAACAATCTTAAGAACTACAAATTGGAAGACAGAAAAGATTATCATGAGGAATGTCTTCAAGCAATGTCTTGACACAGAGATGAGCAAGCAAAGGCTTCACAATACAGATATGAAAAGTAAAGTAATGAAGAGATATAACCAGTTGCTCGGTGAAGACAAATTATTTGTTTGACCAGTTTTTGTTGCTGTGACAACTATTGAAGAGGCTGAGATTTAACTCAGAAGACTAGGTGTTCACTTTACTCTCCATGAGCAAAGATCACTTAGACCTCACTTGTGACGCCCCCGGTTTGACCGTACACTAATCATGCACGCAAATATGTACAATCAAGATCAGGGACTCATGGGAAGATATCACAACACAACTCTAAAACATAAATAAGTCATACAAGCATCATAATACAAGTCAGGGGCCTCGAGGGCTCGAATACAAGTGCTCGATCACAGACGAGTCAGCGGAAGCAACAATATCTGAGTACAGACATAAGTTAAACAAGTTTGCCTTAAGAAGGCTAGCACAAAAGTAGCAACGATCGAAAAGGCAAGGCCTCCTGCCTAGGACCTCCTAACTACTCCTCGAAGCCGAACTCTATGTAGAATCATCCTCGGGATCTCTAGCTCCTGGACTCGAGCATCTGGTTGCGACAATCAGGTATAGAAAGGGGAAAAGAGGGAGAAAAGCAACCGTCAGTACTCATCCAAAGTACTCGCAAGCAAGGAGCTACACTACATATGCATGGGTATATGTGTAAAGGGCCATATCGGTGGACTGAACTGCAGAATGCCAGAATAAAAGGGGGATAGCTAGTCCTGTCGAAGACTACACTTCTGGCCATCTCCATCTTGCAGCACGTAGAAGAGAGTAGATTGAAGTCCTCCAAGTAGCATCGCATATCATAATCCTACCCGGCGATCCCCTCCTCGTCGCCCTGTTAGAGAGCGATCACCGGGTTGTATCTGGCACTTGGAAGGGTGTGTTTTATTAAGTATCCAGTTCTAGTTGTCATAAGGTCAAGGTACAACTCCGGGTCGTCCTTTTACCGAGGGACACGGCTATTCGAATAGATAAACTTCCCTGCAGGGGTGCACCACATAACCCAACACGCTCGATCCCATTTGGCCGGACACACTTTTCTGGGTCATGCCTGGCCGCGGAAGATCAACACGTCGCAGCCCCACCTAGGCTCAACAGAGAGGTCAACACGCCGGTCTAAATCCTATGCGCGCAGGGGTCTGGGCCCATCGCCCATTGCACACCTGCATGTTGCGTGCGCGGCCGGAAGCAGACCTAGCCTAGTAGGCGTTCCAGTCCAATCCGGCGCGCGCCGCTCCGTCGCTGACGTCAAGAAGAGCTTCGGCAGATACCACGACGTCGGGATACCCATAACTACTCCCGCGTAGATGGTTAGTGCGTATAGACCAAATGGCCAGACTCAGATCAAATACCCAAAACTCGTTAAGCGTGTTATTTGAAGTAACCGCGAACGCCGACCAGGGCCAGGCCCACCTCTCTCCTAGGTGGTTTCAGCCTGCCCTGTCGCGCCGCCACAAAGTAACAGTCGGGGGCGTCAGGAACCCAGGCCCACCTCTACCGGGATGGAGCCACCAGTCCTTTCAGCCCCCTCATCAGAATCACTTGCGGGTACTCCTCGAGCCGACCCGACTTTAGTCACCACATGTGTCATGTATATAATGTATATAGTATATACCCGTGATCACCTCCCAAAGTGATCACGGCCCAGTAGTATAGCATGGCAGACGGACAAGAGTGTAGGGCCACTGATGGAACACCAGCATCCTATACTAAGCAGTAGGATAGCAGGTAAGGGTAACAACTGTAGCAACAATGACAGGCTATGCATCAGTATAGGATTAACCGAAAGCAGTAACATGCTACACTACTCTAATGCAAGCAGTATAGAGAAGGAATAGGCGATATCTGGTGATCAAGGGGGGGGCTTGCCTGGTTGCTCAGACAAGGAGGGGTCGTCGGTGACGTAGTCGACCACAGGGGCATCAGCATCGTCACGGGGTCTACCGAAGAGAAGAGGGGGGAGAAACAGTAAATACATAGCAAGCAAGTGCATAACAGGACAACAGGCAGAGCTAGACGTGTTCTAACGCGGTATGAGGTGATACCGGTGAAGGGGGGAAACATCCGGGAAAGTATCCCCGGTGTTTCACGTTTTCGGACAGATGAACCGGAGGTGAAATGTTGCAGGTTCACTATGCTAGGGACGCGTGGCGGACGAACGGACTGCGTATTCGGATTCGTCTCGTCGTTCTGAGCAACTTTCATGTAGAAAGCATTTTCATCCGAGTTACGGATTATTTTATATGATTTTCTAAAGATTTAATCATTTTCTGAATTTTAATTAATTATTTAATTCAACATTATCCAAAACAGTGTTGCGATGACATCATGCTGACGTCAGCAGTCATCTGACACGTGGGTCCCACATGTCATAGACTGATTCGGGTAATTAGGGTTAACTAATTAATTAACTATTAATTAAACTAATTAATTAAATTAGATTAATCTAAACAGGGTTAATTAACTAATTAATTAATTATTTTTATTTTTATTTTACATTTATTTATTTTTTAATTCTTTTTTTTATATAAACGTTCTCAGGGGCGGGCCCCACTTGTCATATGCACAGGGGGTCTTAGCAGGTTAGCGGGCAGGGGCGTGCGGGCTGGCGTCGCCCGTGCTGAGGCCGAGCCCGACCGGGGGGGCAAGGCAAGGCCGCGGCCGGAGCGGGACTGAGCGGGCGTGGCCGGCGTGGGCGACGACCGGCGACTGCGTACGGCAGCGGCGAAGGGAGGGACTGGAGCGGGGGCCAGCGCGTCGGAGGCGGGTGCAGATGGTCGCGGTGGCCGACGGGGTAGCCGCGGGCGGTCCTGAGTAGAGGGGGCGAGCGGGGTGGCATACGCGCGCGGTGGCGCGTGCGGGCGGTGACGGAGCGATGCAGAGCAGCGGCAGGGGAGAGAAGGAGGAAGGAGCGGTGCGGTGCTCACGGTGATTGTAGGGGCACGGGCAATGGGGCGCGAGGGGGGGAGGACGGGGTCAACTGCGAGCGACGACGGGGAGGCAGTCCGGCGAAGAAGAATCCGGCGGAGAGGATGATGCAGAGGCGGTGAGCTTGAGGCCGGGGTCGGGGAAGGCAGAGCAGAGCACGTCGGAGCTCGTGGGCGTGCTCCTAGGCGACGGCGAGCCCGTGGGGCGCGCGGGTGACGACGCCCATGGCGAAGGCGCCGGGCGCTGGCGGATCTGGAGGGGGGCGCACGAAGGATGGTGGAGGGAACTGCGGGCGAGCGCCCACGCGTGCAGGCAGGCCCGTCCACGGCCTGGCGTGGCCAAGGGAGGCGCGTGGCGCGAGCGACACCGGCGAGGTAGAGGCGGGGCGGCGGGCAACGACGCTAGGGGCAATGCGGTCGGGGCGGTTTGCCTCGATCCAGAACATGGGGAGTGGGGGAACGAGAGGAGGAGTGGGGATGCGGTAGGTTAGGGTTTTGGTAGGTGGGGGGATAAGGGAGCGGGGGTGGGCTGGCCGGTTGGCCTGGCCCAGTGGGGCTGTGGCCTGCTGGGCCGGAGCCCAGTGGGGGGGGGTTGCTCTCTTTTTTTTAGCTTTGTTT
Source organism: Triticum aestivum (assembly GCF_018294505.1). Classification (NCBI taxonomy): domain Eukaryota; kingdom Viridiplantae; phylum Streptophyta; class Magnoliopsida; order Poales; family Poaceae; genus Triticum; species Triticum aestivum. Next base: position 547,475,184 of record NC_057802.1, read on the forward strand.
TATTTCTACTTTTTCTTTTCTGCTTTCTTTTATCTATTTAATAATTTATAGTTTTACAAAAGTAAAACCCGTACCTAAAATAGAGTTACAACTCCAACTACTTTCACAGAAAGTTTTACCCCTGATCAAAATAGTTTAGCAATTTATAATATTCAAAAGGTATTTATTTAATAGTTTTACCTACTGTTTTAATCATTTAAGTGCATTTAAACCTTTTATAAAAATGTGGTTTCTTCACAATAATTACCTATGCATTATTTGGCAACACCCCAACATTTTAGTTTTAATATTTGAAAATCTTTACCGTTTGACTTTATTTTTAGTTTGAATTTCGAATTGATTTTGAACTAACACGAGATTAACAACAGTAATCGTGGTGACGTGGCATCATTAACGTGGGATTACTGTAGCCTAATTATCCGGGCGTCACATCACTCAGTCAGCCTTCAAGGTAGACTTCTGAAACCTTTACAAACTTGTTCACCGGCAATCCATAAATGACTCTTGGATGCTCAGAACATGACGTCTAACCGTCTGGAAGATCGCATTCTTCAAGTGTAACAAGTCTTCGGTTCGCTAAAAAATGTGCTCAATCTTTGAGCTCTAGGTGTTTGGAATTTTTCTCACAGGAAATCTCTCTCGAAAGCTTCGAAGGTGGGTTGCTCTAAAATGACAGAAGCCGTGTAATAACTCGGAGCAACCACCAACTTATGGTGGAAGGGGGCTGCTATTAATACTCAAGGGCAAACCGACATGATACGACTAAAATGAACCTAGGTCAATGGCCAACCGACATGTTTACAAACGATCAGATTTAAAACACATGTGACAACCTTACTTGGGCCACAAGCAAGGCTGAGTCAACCAACTGTGAAATAGACTTTCTCTCAAAGTCTTCACTAGAAGACATGGGATTTTAGGGTGAGCACCACGTCAGTTTCTGACTTCGTATCACCTCGCCCCCACTTAACAGTGTCGTGGTTCCTATGACTCAAGAAAAAAGAAAATGAAACTAGCAAAAGACTAAGTTTCGTCTCATTGTCTTCAAGTGAAAGTTTTCGTGTACCACCATTGTCTTCAAAGTCTCCAGACATTTTTAGGGGCCATCTTCGACTAGTTAAGCCAAATCTCCAGGGACTTCTATCTGTGGTATCATGTGTACACTCACGAACACATTAGTTCCTTAATCAGATTTGTCATCAATACTCCAAAAGCAATAAGTGGTGGCAAGAGTTGCACTTACAGAAACCATCCACGCTGAAACCATTATCGTGTCCACAAAATGCTCATGCTGCACTTTCCTGACTATGTGTATTGTTGGCTGGATTTCAGCGAGACCAACCGTGAAATGCGGCTGGTACATACTCATTATTTATAGCATGCTGCTAGTAATTGTAGTTCATGCTTTCGCGATAGCTGTAACGCCCCGTCCACAACCACCGTTTTCCGAACGTTACGCCTGGCTGGATCTAGACTATCCCCACAAACCAACACTAGTCTTTTCTGTGCACTTTATCCTCACTCGTGCACACCCGGGAGCAACTTTCCGGTCGGTCACCATCCTCAAATCAATCCAGGCCAAGCATGCTTAATTTTGGAGTTCTTTGCGAATGAGCTCCCGAAAAAGAAGGAATTCTTTATTGTTATGATTAGTCTATAATTCCTATTAAGTCAGGCTCTCACATACACCCCATCTCAAAGGAAGTGACATCCTCGTCGGCCCATCAGAAACGTTCCCTCTTGGTACAGGTATGCACGTCTAGTCCGGCACACGTGCCATGCCGTTTGCCACAACGGGCCACAGGCGCCACGAGCCACATGCCCGCAAACCTGACCCGCGCATGCCCGTGTAACCGCAATGGCCGGTTCTGATACCAATTGTAACACCCCGACCACAGCCACCAGTTCCCGGCCATTACGTCTGGCGGGGTCTAGACCATACCCACAGGCCAACACTAGTCTTTTCTGCACATTTTGTCCTCACTCGTGCGCACCGGGGAGCAACTTTCCCGGTTGGTCACCCATCTTAAAATCGCTCCAATCCAAGCACCCATAACTTTGGAGTTCTTTGCGAATGAGCTCCCAAAAAAGAAGGAAATCCTTTGTTGATATGAGTAGTATATCATTCCTATTAAGCCAAGCTCTGACAATAGCTCATGACAATCCATACATGTATTCGCATGCCATGACACGTCGGTTAATCTATGAAAGGTTGACCCGGGTATCTATGTTACCCTCCACCTGTGGAGTTTCGAAGCATATGCCTATTTTTTCTATATTTTTTGCAACACCATTATAATAACACGAAGAACTTTGACGACACTGTTTTTTTACACAAAAAGGAGAGGTACATAGATGGAGTGAAGAGATGAAGCACTGTTCAAAGGACCTATTGTATCCCTACTTCAACACGTTTAGCTGTAAATAAACATCTAGAAGACCTATTCGTTGTCTACAATGCTCAAGGGATTCGTTGCAAGGAAAACATTTTTTTCCTACGAGAAAACGAATAAACTCAAGATCCAATCTACTAGATGCTAGCAAGGAGTGGGAAAAGGTATACGTACCCTTGTAGAACATGCACGTTTAACGATCTAAAGATCGTGGGCGATGTAGTCGTACCTTCGTTGAATCAATTCCATGTAGCACCGCACTAATGATGCCTTCGAATTGCACACACGTCCAGCTTGATGTTGTATCCTCCTTCTTGATCTGGCAAGCGAGGGGGAGAGGTGGATGAGATCGATCTCGGCAGCACGATGGCGTGTGATAACCCACAAGTATAGGGGATCAATTGTAGCCTCTTTCGATAAGTAAGAGTGTTGAACCCAACGAGGATCTAAAGGTAGAACAAATATTCCCTCAAGTTCTATCGACCACCGATACAACTCTACGCACGCTTGACGTTCACTTTACCTAGAACAAGAATAAAACTAGAAGTACTTTGTAGGTGTTTTTGGATAGGTTTGCAAGAAAATAAAGAGCACGTAAATAAAAAGTAGGGGCTGTTTAGATAAAGACGCAACTAAATTAGTTTTAGTAGAGAGCTTTTTGTTACGAGAAAGTTATTTGTCCCTAGGCAATCGATAACTAGACCGGTAATCATTATTGCAATTTTATTTGAGGGAGAGGCATAAGCTAACATACTTTCTCTACTTGGATCATATGCACTTATGCTTGGAACTCTAGCAAGCATCCGCAACTACTAAAGATCATTAAGGTAAAACCCAACCATAGCATTAAAGTATCAAGTCCTCTTTATCCCATACGCAAACAACCTACTTACTCGGGTCTGTGCTTCTGTCACTCACGCCACCCACCATAAGCAAATCATGAACATATTGCAAACCCTACAGTGGGAATCCCTCACGCTTGTGCGACACGGAGAGCACCATATGACAGCACCAATAATAAAACATGCAACTCAAACCAATCTTGATCATCAAATAGCCCAAAGGACAAAACAGATCTACTCAAACATCATAAGATAGCCATACATCATTGGAAAATAATATATAGCGTTCAGAACCATGTTTAAGTAGAGATTACAGTGGGTAAGAGAGAGGTTACACCGCTGCATAGAGGGGGGAAGAGTTGGTGATGATGGCGGTGAAGTTGTTGGTGAAGATTGCGGTGATGATGATGGCCACGGCAGCGTTCCGGCGCCACCGGAAGAGAAGGGGAGAGGGGGGCCCTTCGTCTTCTTCTTCCTTGACCTCCTCCCTAGATGGGAGAAGGGTTTCCCCTCTGGTCCTTGGCCTCCATGGCGTGGGAGGGGCGAGAGCCCCTCCGAGATTGGATCTGTCTCTCTGTTTCTCTCTGTTTCTGTGTTCTGGTATTCTGCCCTTTCACCGTTTCCTATATATATGGAGATCCATAACTCCGATTGGATTGAAACCTTCGCCGTGATTTTTTCCCGAAAATTAGCTTTCTTGCGGCCAAAGTAGAGCAGAAACCGCCTTACGGGTGGCCCACGAGGGGGGCAGGCGCGCCCCCTGCCTCGTGGCCACCTCGGGCACCGTCTCGCATTGATTATTCCTCCCATATTCTCCAAATATTCCAAAAATATTCTCCGTCTGTTTTTACCCCGTTTGGATTCTGTTTGATATGGGGTTTCTGCGAAACATAAAACATGCAACAAACAGGAACTAGCACTGGGCACTGGATCAATATGTTAGTCCCAAAAATAGTATAAAAAGTTGCCAAAAAATATATGAAAGTTGTATAATATTGGCATGGAACAATAAAAAATTATAGATACGACAGAGACGTATCAGCATCCCCAAGCTTAATTCCTGCTCGTCCTCGAGTAGGTAATGATAAAAAGATAATTTTTGATGTGGAATGCTACCTAGCATAATCTTGATCATGTATCTAATCATGGCATGAATATTAACATACGAGTGATTCAAAGCAATAGTCTATCATTTGACATAAAAACAATAATACTTCAAGCCTACTAATAAAGCAATCATGTCTTTTCAAAATAACAAGGCCAAAGAAAGTTATCCCTACAAAATCATATAGTCTGCCTATGCTCCATCTTCACCACACAAAATATTCACATCATGCATAACCCCGATGACAAGCCAAGCAATTGTTTCATACTTTTGACGTTCTCAAACCTTTTCAACTTTCACGCAATACATGAGCGTGAGCCATGGACATAGCACTATAGGTGGAATAGAATATGATGGTGGAGGTTGTATGGAGAGGACAAAAAGGAGAAAGTCTCACATCGACGCGGCTAATCAATGGGCTATGGAGACGCCCATCAATTGATGTCAATGTGAGGAGTAGGGATTGCCATGCAACGGATGCACTAAGAGCTATAAGTGTATGAAAGCTCAAACTGGAAACTAAGTGGGTGTGCATCCAACTTGCTTGCTCATGAAGACCTCGGGCATTTGAGGAAGCCCATCATCGGAATATACAAGCCAAGTTCTATAATGAAAATTCCCACTAGTATATGAAAGTGATAACTCAAGAGACTCTCTATATGAAGAACATGGTGCTACTCTGAAGCACAAGTGTGGTAAAAGGATAGTAACATTGCCCCTTCTCTCTTTTTCTCTCATTTTTTTTATTTTTTGGTGGGCTTCTTTGGCCTCTTTTATTTTGATAACCTCACATGGGACAATGTTCTAATAATGATGATCATCACACTTTTATTTACTTACAACTCAATATTACAACTTGATATCTAGAACAAAGATATGACTATATATGAATGCCTCCGGCGGTGTACCAGGATGTGCAATGATCTAGCATAGCAATGACATCAAAAAACGGACAAGCCATGAAAACATCATGCTAGCTGTCTTACGATCATGCAAAGCAATATGGCAATGAATGCTCAAGTCATGTATATGATGATGATGGAAGTTGCATGGCAATATATCTCGGAATGGCTATGGAAATGCCATGATAGGTAGGTATGGTGGTTGTTTTGAGGAAGATATAAGGAGGCTTATGTGTGATAGAGCGTATCGTATCACGGGGTTTGGATGCACCGGCGAAGTTTGCACCAACTCTCCAGGTGAGAAAGGGCAATGCACGATACCGAAGAGGCTAGCAATGATGGAAGGGTGAGAGTGCGTATAATCCATGGACTCAACATTAGTCATAAAGAACTCACATACTTATTGCAAAAATCTATTAGTCATCGAAACAAAGTACTACACGCATGCTCCTAGGGGGATAGATTGGTAGGAAAAGACCATCGCTCGTCCCCGACCGCCACTCATAAGGAAGACAATCAATAAATAAATCATGCTCCGACTTCATCACATAACGGTTCACCATACGTGCATGCTACGGGAATCACAAACTTCAACACAAGTATTTCTACAATCCACAACTACCCACTAGCATGACTCTAATATCACCATCTTTATATCGCAAAACTATTGCAAGGAATCAAACATATCATATTCAGTGATCTACAAGTTTTATGTAGGATTTTATGACTAACCACGTGAATGACCAATTCCTGTCAACTCTCTAAATAGATATAAGTGAAGCAAGAGAGTTTAATTCTTTCTACAAAAGATATGACCACGCTCTAACAAATATAAGTGAAGCAAAAGAGCATTCTACAAATGGCGGTTGTCTAAGTGAAGAGAAACAGGCAATCCAAACTTCAAATGATATAAGTGAAGCACATGAAGCATTCTATAAAGCCATACTCAAAAGATATAAGTGAAGTGCAAAGAGCATTCTATAAATCAACCAAGGACCATCTCATACCAGCATGGTGCATAAAAGAAAAAGAAAAACTAAATGCAAAAGACGCTCCAAGATTGCACATATCGCATGAACGAAACGAATCCGAAAACATACCGATACTTGTTGAAGAAAGAGGGGATGCCTTCCGGGGCATCCCCAAGCTTAGACGCTTGAGTCTCCTTGAATATTTACTTTGGGTTCCTTGGGCATCCCCAAGCTTGAGCTCTTGCCTCTCCTTCTTCTCCTCACATCGAGACCTTCTCGATCATCGAACACTTCATCCACACAAAACTTCAACAGAAAACTCGGTAAGATCTGTTAGTATAATAAAGCAAATCAATACTCTAAGTATTGTTGCAAACCAATTCATATTTTGTTTTTTCATTGTGTCTACTGTAATATAACTTTTTCATGGCTTAATCCACTGATATAAATTGATAGTTTCATCAAAACAAGCAAACTATGCATAAAAAACAGAATCTGTCTAAACAGAACAGTCTGTAATAATCTGAACATTAACCATACTTCTGATACTTGAAAAATTCTGCAAAAATTAGGAAAAATAAACAATTTGTATAGAAAGACAGTTCAAAAAGAATCAGAACCATTTGAATTTCCAGTTAAAAATGTAAAATCCCGCACTACAGACAAAGTTTCTGTCCTGCACCGCACAAACCAACAAGCATTGGAAACATCCTAAAGGCAAACCTTGGCACATTATTTTTATAATACAATGGAATTGTACAAGGGGATAATTATTTTTATTAAAAAGTTTCTGTAATTAAGATTCACAAAGTTTCCGTGAGCATGAACAAAGTTCAAGGAGCTCTCCCACTTCAACAATGCTTGTCTCTCTCACTTTCACTTTCCTTTTTGAAAAGTTTTGGGTTCCCCTCTTTATTTTTTTTGTTTTTAAACTTTATAAAAGCACTCAACAGAAATACATGACTCTCTAAAACTTCTGGGTTGTCTCCCTGACAGCGCTTTCTTTAAAGCCATTAAGCTAGGCATATAGTGCTCAAGTAGGGAATCCACCCGGACCGCAAGGTATATCAAAGCCACTGCATAGAGGGGGGAAGAGTTGGTGATGATGGCGGTGAAGTTGTTGGTGAAGATTGCGGTGATGATGATGGCCACGATAGCGTTCCGGCGCCACCGGAAGAGAAGGGGAGAGGGGGCCCCTTCGTCTTCTTCTTCCTTGACCTCCTCCCTAGATGGGAGAAGGGTTTCCCCTCTAGTCCTTGGCCTCCATGGCGTGGGAGGGGCGAGAGCCCCTCCGAGATTGGATCTGTCTCTCTGTTTCTCTCTGTTTCTGTGTTCTGGTATTCTGCCCTTTCACTGTTTCGTATATATATGGAGATCCATAACTCCGATTGGGCTGAAACCTTCGCCGTGATTTTTTCCGAAAATTAGCTTTCTTGCGGCCAAAGTAGAGCAGCAACCGCCTTACGGGTGGCCCACGAGGGGGGCAGGCGCGCCCAGGGGGGCAGGCGCCCCTGCCTCGTGGCCACCTCAGGCACCATCTCGCCTTGATTCTTCCTCCCATATTCTCCAAATATTCCAAAAATATTCTCCGTCCGTTTTTATCCCGTTTGGATTCCGTTTGATATGGGGTTTCTGCGAAACATAAAACATGCAACAAACAGGAACTGGCACTAGGTACTGGATCAATATGTTAGTCCCAAAAATAGTATAAAAAGTTGCCAAAAAGTATATGAAAGTTGTATAATATTGGCATGGAACAATAAAAAATTATAGATACGACGGAGACGTATCAGCGTGGTGGAGGAAGTATGGTCGAAATCCGATAGAGCTTTATTAAGAACTGCGCGGATGAGTGACGTATGGAACGAGAGGGGGGCAGCCAGTGATACGTCCATTTTGCATCATGCTTTTATATCAATATTTATTGCATTATGGGCTATTATTACACATTATGTCACAATACTTATGCCTATTCTCTCTTATTTTACAAGGTTTACATGAAGAGGGAGAATACCGGCAGCTGGAATTCTGGGCTGAAAAAGGAGCAGATATTAAAGACCTATTCTGCACAACTCCAAAAGTCCTGAAACTTCACAAAAGTCAGTTTTGAAATATATTAAAAATATTGGGCGAAGAAAGCACCAGAGGGGGGCCACACCTTGTCCACGAGGGTGGGGGGCGCGCCCTACCCCCCTGGGCGCACCCCCTGCCTCGTGGGCCCCCCGGCAGGCCTCCAGTGCCCATCTTTTGCTATATGAAGTCTTTCGCCCTGAAAAATATAAGAAGGAAGCTTTCGGGACGAAGCGCCGCCGTCTCGAGGCGGAACCTTGGCGGAACCAATCTAGGGCTCCGGCGGAGCTGTTCTGCCGGGGAAACATCCCTCCGGGAGGGGGAAATCATCACCATCGTCATCACCATCGATCCTCTCATCAGGAGGGGGTCAATCTCCATCAACATCTTCACCAGCACCATCTCATCTCAAACCCTAGTTCATCTCTTGTATCCAATCTTTGTCGCAAAACCTTAGATTGGTACCTGTGGGTTGCTAGTAGTGTTGATTACTCCTTGTAGTTGATGCTAGTTGGTTTATTTGGTGGAAGATCATATGTTCAGATCCTTCATGCCTATTAATACCCCTCTGATTATGAACATGAATATGATTTGTGAGTAGTTACGTTTGTTCCTGAGGACATGGGAGAAGTCTTGCTATAAGTAGTCATGTGAAGTATTCGTTTGATATTTTGATGAGATGTATGTTGTCTTTCCTCTAGTGGTGTTATGTGAACGTCGACTACATGACACTTCACCATTGTTTGGGCCTAGGGGAAGGCATTGGGAAGTAATAAGTAGATGATGGGTTGTTCGAGTGACAGAAGCTTAAACCCTAGTTTATGCGTTGCTTCGTAAGGGGCTGATTTGGATCCATATGTTTCATGCTATGGTTAGGTTTACCTTAATATTTCTTTCGTAGTTGCGCATGCTTGCGAGAGGGGTTAATCATAAGTGGGATGCTTGTCCAAGAAAGGGAAGTACCCAAGCACCGGTCCACCCACATATCAAATTATCAAAGTAACGACCGCGAATCATATGAGCATGATGAAAACTAGCTTGACGATAATTCCCATGTGTCCTCGGGAGCGTTTTCCTTTATATAAGAGTTTGTCCAGGCTTGTCCTTTGCTACAAAAAGGATTGGGCCACCTTGCTGCACCTTATTTACTTTTATTACTTGTTACCCGTTACAAATTACCTTATCACAAAACTATCTGTTACCGATAATTTCAGTGCTTGCAGAGAATACTTTACTGAAAACCGCTTGTCATTTCCTTCTGCTCCTCGTTGGGTTCGACACTCTTATCAAAAGGACTACGATAGATCCCCTATACTTGTGGGTCATCAGCCAGCAACCGGGGTGTGTGGTACTGCGGCCAGCTCATTCCTCCTCTATTTATAGGCGTGGGGGAGGAGGCTTGGCCCCTCCTCCAAGACTCTAGGGAATACGCACCATAGGGGGGAGGAAATCTCCTCCTTCCTTCCCCACCAATCGTGATCCCTCCATTTTAGGGATCTTGATCTTATCCCTTCGTGATTTGATCCTATTCCTTTTAGGGGGGGGGGGTATTTTGGTGTGCATGGACCAGAGGTATGGTGCCTTGGCCCACCACCCACGTCCAGGTGGGTCCCACTTCGGAACCTTCTAGAACCTACCCGGTATAATACCGAAAATCCTAAACTTTTCTGGTAACCCCGAAAATACTTTTCATACATGATTTCTTTGTCTCTGGACCATTCCGAAGCTCCTCATGATGTCTGGGATCTGATCTGAGACTTCGAATGAAAATTCGATAACACCATCTTTTATCTCATAAAATCCTAGCGACACCGAAAGTTAAGTGTGTGACTCTACGGGTTCGTGAACATGTGGACATGATCAAGACTCCTCTCAGAGCCATAACCAATAGTGGGGCCATGGATGCTCATAATGGTTCTGAAAGGATCGAGAAGAGGTGTCTAGAGGGGGGTGATTAGACTCTCAACAAAGAAAAGTAGCAGTTTTTAATTTCTTCAAGTTGAGGTGGAGTTCTAGCACAAGTATCAACATACACAATACATTTGAAGCAAGCATGGCAAGTGTATATGAGCAGCGGAAAGTAAAGCATGCAAGTTGCGAGAATGTAAAGGGATGGGATTGGAGTGTGCAAACGCAATTGGAGACACGGAGATTTTTGGCGTGGTTCCGATAGGTGGTGCTATCGTACATCCACGTTGATGGAGACTTCAACCCACGAAGGGTAACGATTGCGCGAGTCAACGGAGGGCTCCACCCACGAAGGGTCCATGAAGAAGCAACCTTGTCTATCCCACCATGGCCATCGCCCACGAAGGACTTGCCTCACTAGGGTAGATCTTCATGAAGTAGGCGATCTCCTTGCCCATACAAACTCCTTGGTTCAACTCCACAATCTTGTCGGAGGCTCCCAAGTGACACCTAACCAATCTAGGAGACAATGGTGTGTTGATGATGAACTCCTTGCTCTTGTGCTTCAAATGATAGTCTCCCCAACACTCAACTCTCTCTCACAGATTTGGATTTGGTAGAAAGATGATTTGAGTGGAAAGCAACTTGGGGAAGGCTAGAGATCAAGATTCTTGTGGTTGGAATGGAATATCTTGGTCTGAACACATAAGTAGGTGGTTCTCTCTCAAAAAATGTATGCTGGAAGTGTAGGCACGTTCTGATGGCTCTCTCCACGAATGAAGAGTGGGTGGAGGGGTATATATAGCCTCCACACAAAATCTAGCCGTTACACACAATTCACCAAACTCGGTGAGACTGAATCATGAAACTCGGTCACACCGATTTAGTTCAAAATGTGAACGTTAGGATTTTCGATGGGACCGATATGATCAACTCGATGGGAGCGATGTGCTAGGGTTAGGGTAGAACCTCAACTCGATTTGACCGATTACACAAACTCGGTGGGACCGATTTTTGGTAATAAGCTAAACAGAGAGTTGGTCAGGCAAACTCGGTGGGACCGATTGCTTATCTCTGTGGGACCAAAATAATTGCAACAGGCAACAGAGAGTTTGCAAGCTCATCTCGGTGAGACCGAGATCCCATCGGTGAGACCGAACTGAATAGGGTTTCTGGCAGTGGCTATGTCAAGTGAACTCGGTGGCGCAAGATAGATCAAATCGGTAGGGCCGAGTTTGACTTTTGGTTTGGGACATATGTGGATATGAGAAAGTGGTTGAGGGCTTTGGAGCATATCACTAAGCACTTTGAGCAAGCAAGCCATTAAGCAACACCTCATCCCCTTTTAATAGTATTGGTTTTTCCTATGGACTCAATGTGATCTTGGATCACTAAAATGAAAATGTAGAGTCTTGCGTTTTTGAGCTTTTGCCAATCTTCTGTCCTTAACAACTTGAAGGGGTTCCACATTCTCTTGTCCACGCCACTCCACTGTTGAACTCATCTGAAATATACTAGATAAAGGTATTAGTCCAACAAGAGATATGTTGACGTTAATTACCCAAATCACCCAGGGAGCACTTGTGCTTTCAGGTTCCGATATATTCCAGAAAGATATTTCATCGATTGAACCACGATGTCAAGGATTCAAATAATCCCGTAGACGATTCCCTTTGTCTGGCAATATGTTACTAGCCCGAGATTCGATCATTGGTATCACCGTACCTAGTTAAATCCCGTTACCGGCAAGTTCTCTTTAGTCGTTCCATAATACAATACCCCCTTACCAAACACATTAGTTACATGCTTGCAAGCTACTTAGGATGTTTTATTACTGAGAGGGTCCAGAGATATCTCTCCGTCACATGGAGTGAGAAATCCCAGTCTTGATCCATGCAACCCAACTAGTACCTTCTGAGATACCTGAAGAGCACCTTTATGATCACCCAATTACGAAGTGACGGCTGATGCCCACAAAGCATTCTCCCGGTACCAGGGAATGGCATGATCTCATAGTCTAAGGAACAAATACTTGACATTAAGAAAGTTGTAGCAATTTAAACTTAGCGACACGATCAAATGCTAAGCTTATGATTGGGTATGTCCATCACACTATTCTCCTAATGACATGACCTCGTTATTAAATGACAACTCATGCCCATGGTTAGGAAATCTTAACCATCTTTAATCAACGAGCTAGTCTAGTAGAGGCTTACTATAGACACAATATCTGTTTATGTATCTATACATATATTTAAGTTTCCGGTTAGTAGAATTATAAGATGGAGAATAAACACTCGTCAAGAACAAGGAAATATGAGAATAACAACTTTATTATTGCCTCTAAGGCATATTTCCAACCGATGCACTGCTGGCTTGTAATTCTAGTTAGTGCTACCAACTACTATAGTTGTATTGCCAGACAAGATTTCAGCAAGACCACTTGTATAATACAGCCATAGTACATATTCATTGTTTGTAGGGCACCAATGTCTCATACTTGCAGTTAATGCTTTTCACGCCAACTCGTGATACAATTGTATTCTCATACCGGATTTCAGCAAGACTAGCTATAAAATACTCCCTCCGTATCATAATATAAGAGCATTTTTAACACTACACTAGTGTAAAAAACGCTTTTATATTATGGAACGGAGGGAGTACAAGCGCAATACATATTCATTGTTTATAGCATACTATTGTCTCGTAATTGTAGTTAATGCTCCCGCGTCAGCTTGTGATAGTAAAATCGTACATGTATGCCCACACCATGACACATCGACTAATCTACGCCTAACCGTCCGGATTGTTTTTTTAGTTGCGCTCGGTAACCGATGCTACCTTCTACACGTAAATTCTAGAAGCGCGTGCTTAAAGCTATTTTAAATATATATTCTGCAGCACCACTAAGAGTATACAAAACTTTTCAAACCATGCCGCTTACCCAAAGGAGAGATGAGCATAGATGGAGATAGAGCACCGTTCAAACTTTTCAAACTCCGACTGCTCTTGTTTTCCGAAATAAAATAAAATTAATGAAGAAAACGACCAATGCTGCAACTATTATCGTTCCAGAAAATGTTTTTTGTTCTCTTCCTTGGCTGCGCGGATTGTCTGACTAGATTCCAGCGAGACCAGCTGTAATCGTCGTTTTGTAGCGTGCAGTGGGCTCGTAATTGCAGTTAATGCTCTCGCGTCAGCTTGTGACAGTAAAATCACACATGTATGCCCGTTTATTTACACACAAAGGAGGGCATGCTAGTTGCTAGATGGAGAGGAGAGTAGGAGCACCGTTCAAATTTCAAAATTTCAAAGCACCCACGGAAGCAGCCGCGCTTTCCACAGGAGTCAAATAGGGGTGACGCAAAACGGGAATGGAAACCAGCGTGGCCTATGATGGGCCTATAGGCTGGCAGGAGGCACGAAGAAGGAAAAAAAACGGTCTCACGGGCTCGCACTGGCCCGTTGGGGCTCCCCGCACTGGCGCGCGCCGATTTGACTGCCTTCCGAAATAAAATAAAGCCGGCTGCCCCCACCCCCATCGGACGGCAGCGCGGAGCGCGCGGCGAATCCTGGGCCGTCCGATGCCCGGCGCGGTGCGCCCGCCCGAATTTCAAATCCGCCCCGCCCGTGCGACGCCCCGCGTGCCACACGCTTTGATGGGTGGCAGCGGCGGGTGATTTGGTCGTACCTTCGGGGGCAATACGGTAATCCCGCCTCGGAAAAGGCGAAGCGGCAGCTGGCCCTCGCTATTTTGCTTGCTCTGTGTCCCCTGTTTCCTGCCCCCCTCCCCCATCGCCTTCCCCTTCCTCTCCCTCTTCCGTTTCCGCCGCCTCTCCACCTCCTCCGCCTCCGCGTCGCTCCTCCGCGCCGGTAGAGGTGAGTTTCGCTCGGTCTACTCCGTTCAGCCGTCTCGTGCTCGTGCTGCCGCGCCGGTCGGTGTGGTTTGGTGGCTTCGTCATGTAGAGCGGGGGTTTTTGGCGTCGAATTTGGGGGGTTTTTTGCTTGTGGTTTTCTCGGCGATTTCCTGCCGATTGTTCGTCTCCGGACGTCGTCGCTTCGTCCGTGGGTGTTATCGGGGTGGTAGGATGGAAGCTGATGGTACCGTTCATTTTTGGGGGTTTTGGCCATCATATTTGGGGGGTTTGTGTGGGGGGTTTTCCGGTCGATTTCCTGCCGATTATCCATCTCCGGTCGCTGTTTCTTCGTCCGGGGCTGTGATTAGGGTGGGAATTTGCAATCTGGTGCTTCCGGTCAACACGGCGAGGGTTTTGGTGGGGTTTTTGTGTGCGAATTTCTGCTCTGTTTTTGGGAGCAGAGTATCTGACTATACTCTGTATTTTTTGCTGCAGTGTTTGCGGAGCTCCCGCTGATGGAGGCGATGGATTCGGTCGCCGTGATGGAGGTGACCCCGGTCCCGGACCCGCTCTTCGTCGGCGCCACTCCCCTGATCCCGGCGCCACCGGAGTCGGAGCTCGTTCTGCGGCGCAGCGCCCGCTGCCTCGGCAGGCCACGCGTCCCAGTCTACGCGGAGCCGCAGGAGCCCAAGCAGTCGACCGGCCGCCGGGGCCGCCCTAAGAAGAAGAGGGATGAGGAGAACCAGGACCCGGCTCCGCAGGTCGCGGCCAAGGTGCCCCGGAAGACCGCCAAGGTCGAGCCAAAGGAGAGGAAGCCGATGCCGGTGGTTGGGCCGGAACCGGTTCCTGCTGATTTCACCGGAGCTGCCGCGGAGGACGACGCCCTGGGCACCGGGAAGAGTGCCAAGCTGCGGGTCAAGGAAACCTTGCGTGCCTTCAACAGCCACTATCTCCACCTTGTCCAGGTAGCCTCGTCTGTCTGAACTCTGAATGTTCAGGTTCTTTTCAGTTTACTGTATGTTTTGTCTGACTCTGACTCTCTGCTTATCTGTGTGCAGGAAGAGCAGAAAAGAGCACAGGCTGTCATACAGGAGATTGCAGCCAAAGGAGCTGCCAAAAATAAGGTGTGGATTCTCGTGCAGTTCAAATTATGTTTCTACATGTGTCATGCCGCCTGTCTCTTAGTGCTGTAACTCCTGTTCATTGTGGTGAATGGTCAGATTTGTAAGTTCTTCTGTATTCCTTGTAAATGTAGGATGGCAAGAAAGGCGGCGAAGGTGAGGCCAAAGAAAAGCGCCCATCAAAGCGGCCTGATTTGAAAGCAATTACAAAGGTGTTCTGTTCTCTGCTTTTATTTTCATTGGTGCAAACCTACTTGAGTTCTTTATTTAGGCTGACCTTGCCATAATTGTTGAAATCTTAGATGCAAGAGAACAACTCTTTTCTTTATACGGAGAAGGTGTTAGGGCCAATACCAGGTCAGTCTGTCCTTCTAGTTCTATACCAGGAAGAAAATTTGTAATTTGAGTTATTGTGAACATGATTTCAGTTTTTAGTATCCACCATATTTGATATTACGTTATCACCCTCTGGATGTATGATGCCCTGATATCCTCCTTCTCAGGGATTGACGTCGGGGATCAGTTTTATTCTCGTGCGGAGATGGTTGTCTTGGGAATTCACAGCCATTGGCTGAACGGAATTGACTATATGGGTATGAAATACCAAGAAAAGGTAACATCAATAAACATTTCCATAGCAACTGTCATACCGATCATCTTTTCCTCTTTTATCCCTTTAATGGTTGACGACAACTTGGTTAGTCCCAATAGTTTTTCTGTCCTACCACATATGATTATTGCCAATGTGGAGGAGTGAAAAGGATCAGAGAGAAAATAGCTGTCTCTTGATTTGGAGTCTGACTCTTGTATTAGTTAAATGTTGAAACTGCAAATTCAAAGCTTAGTGCCTTTGTGCGCTGCTGTCTCCTTGTATTGACTCTTCATGTATACAAAACTTAAGTAACAAACCGCTGTACAAGTTGTGTTTAGTGTTGACTCTACATTATCTAGAGAGTATAACAGTCGTCAGCCGACTACTTTTCACGTGCCATTGTGTGACTGCAGGTTGTGACCCACTCATAGCAGCACTGTTCATGAAAGTGTTTTTAAGTGACGCTTAAGCGCTGAGCGATGGCAAAACGTTTTGCTTTGGCCCTAAGTGGTAGATTGAGCTTTTTTTAAATTGACCAGAATTTGGCTGTTTTTAAACAACTTTTGCTTGGCTGCTTGCGCAATAATGGCAATTTGCTATTTGTCTTAATATTAGGGTCTAATTGAACTGAACTGCATTTTAATTGGTAATTTGCTTGCTGTGTGAACCTCATGTGTATTTGCTATGGTGTGAACTGAATTTTAGATGCTATTTAAGTTACTTGTGTGCTATGTTTCCTATTTTCCTGTGCATATTATTCAAAAACAGTCAAATTCTGGCATTTTGAAAACGCTTAGTGCAGCTTAAGCGCTCTTAAGCGTTTTTAGGGTTAGGGTTTAGGATTAGTGCTTCCGCTTCGCTTTGCTTATTAGAAAATGAGGATGCACCCCCGGCCTCTGCATCTGGACGATGCATACGGCCATTTTATTAATTATTAAGCACAAAAGACCTTACAAAGTAGTACATTAGTAAGCCTGAAGCCACCATCTAGGCAACATCTGTTGCTACTCCTACCCCCTTGATGTAGTGGTGCCGAATGTCCGAGCCTAATACCAAACAGACATCGCACTAAATCCTAACATCTAATGCCGGATGCCCCATCCTAGCCACATACCGGGACTGGGTCACACACCGGTCCGGCGCACTCACCGAGGCTGCCGCCGCCTTCTTCCACCGATCCATCTCCAGAGCAGGTACTGACGCACAGACCTTGCCAGGCCTGCCGTCGACGCCACCATGGTGCCAGACAGCTCGACCACCCTGCGCTCGTCCATCCAGCCGCATCCGTCGTCGATATGCAGTTGCACCATGCCGCCAGCACTCGTCATCAATGACACGGTAGATACAACGCCGCACCACCGGGCAACCTCCACACCATCGCCACTGCTGGAGCTACTCGGAGCCCACCATCCACAACATCTCTCCCCCGAACAGCAGTTCCTCCCAAGACGGCGCCTCCATGGAGGATACGACGCGCAGGACGCCGCCGCCGCCCAATCCAGACTGAATTTTGGACTTTCGTCCGGGAGGGGTTTGGGGGTGGGTAGTGGGGACCTTGGCTTCGCCTCCAGGAAGGGTACCGGCGTCAAGTGACGTCGCCGATGCCGGACCTTGGATTCGGCCGGTCCCCATTCTATGCCACCAAACCTCCGTGTACTCCGGATCCGGCAAGCCACGATCCGAAACCCGCGAAGATGAAAGAGCCATGGGGCTCAACCCACCAGAAAGAAGGATCGAGAAGAACTCCTTGTAGATCTCCAGACGCCGAATCCAACGATTCGACGTGGCCTGCGACGATCATCACCACCCCGCGGCGGCCGACGGAGTCCGAAGAAAGGATCCAGATGGATCCGATCTGGATCCGGCGGCACCTGCGAGCACCGGGCAGGCCAACGCAGCCACCACCTCACGACATGCAGGTCGCCACCGCCGCGCCACGCACGACGCCGATGGGAGACCCGCCCGCCGCGCCGCCGGACCCCACGTTCGCCCGGTGTTCCTTTGGATCCCGCTGTCCCGTGCCAGCCAAGACGGAGAGGATGGGGAGAAGCCCCGCCGCCGCCCAGCCGTCCAGGCTTCGCCCGGCGGCGCTATGGACGGCGGCGAGGAGGGGAGAGGAGGAGGAGACTTGAGGGGCGGCGGCTAGGGTTTTCCCCCCGGGTCGCCCGCGGGGGCGATGCGAGGGGCGAGGGGCGAGACCAAAGCCTCTGGAAAGTCCTCAGTATGCGGAGGTCCTGGTGCAGTCAAATTCGCTTTGCTTATGCTTTCTCATTTTTTTAAAATTGTATAGCAGTAAGCTATATAACATTTCCACTTTAGATCTCCTAACCGTCGAATTGATTTGCTGGGTGCAATTGTAATCCCTACCTAAATTCTACTCTAGTTACCTCCTATTTCATCTCCAAGTTGATAAGCAACCATAATTTGATTCATGCTAGAGTAGAATTTGTCCAGATCATCTTCATATGTTTTGTTGGTATTTTTAGTTAGCTAACACTTTTGACATTTATGCAGAAGGAGTACGAGAACTTCACTTTCCCCATGGCAACTTGCATCGTCATGTCAGGGATATATGAAGATGATCTGGACAAGGCTGATGAAATTATTTATACTGGTCAGGGAGGAAATGATTTACTTGGCAACCATCGCCAAATTGGTTCTCAACAACTGAACCGTGGAAATTTGGCATTGAAGGTTAGTTTTAATGGTTCTTATCTGTTACATGTCATTAAAGTAAATCTCATTAAAGAAATCTAATGTTGTTTGTAATAGTTTCTCAATTTGTTTGTCAGTGATAACTTAGTCCATCTTCTAACTTGAATCTTCTTATATGTTAGAGTTTTGGTTGCCATACAATCTTGGAAGCTATTTATCTTTATTTCACTGGAATCATGCCTAGCAATTTGCAATTTGCTGATTTTCTCACGCATCAATAGCAATAGCAATTTTTTGATATATTGTATGTTCATTTCTTGTCATGTCGCAGAATAGCAAGGATAATGGCAATCTGATACGAGTTATTAGAGGTCACGTGGCCAAGAATAGCTACACCGGCAAAATCTACACATATGATGGCTTGTACAAGGTCTTATCCTTCACTTATCCCACATCGGTCACATTTAGACAATGTCACGTCAACAATATGTATCTTTCACTGTTACTATTGTATGTATATGTTAGTAGAAAATTATGAATTGTTTCATTGATACTAGTTTTGGCCTTTATCAATATGACCATTTTTGTATATTAAATTAAATTATAAAAGTTGACTGCGTACTTTCTAGAAACTCTTGTATTTATGAACGGAGGTAGTTTCATTTAAATGAATTAATTTTGTTTGATTACTTCCTTTACCACACTAGTTGTTACTTGTTATTGATGAATGCTGGGTAACTCTCTCTGCCCTTTGGCACTCAACCACAAGCAGGATAAGAAATAGCCAAATCCTTACCCGGAAATATAGTTGTTCATGAAACAACAAGATATGGTTCTGCTGGCATCTGCTAGTTCTGTACTTCTGTTATCTTCCATTGGCTAATATTATTCCCCTCTGTTTTCAATCTGTAGGTTGTAGATGACTGGGTGCAGAAGGGAGTACAAGGACATGTGGTATACAAGTATAAATTGAAGAGGCTTGAGGGTCAGCCGTCGTTGACAACCACTGAGGTATATATGCGTGAAACCTGAACTTAATTCCCACTGTACGTTGTGGTGGTGCTACAGAATTTCTTCTGCAACCGTGTACTATCTGATATACAGATACAAATTACATTATGATTTGAGGGCATAAAATTTGCTCAAGTTTAGCCTACAGTAAGTTACATGACTGATGCTGGTGTAAGAATGCGCAATCGATGCTTGTTTTGGCGCTATAGATGGGTCTGAATAGAACAAAAAATCTGTCACAAGGCAGATTTATCTCCAGTATGCTCACTGCAGGTTGGAGTAATCTAAAGATGATTGGTCTCTGTTTTTTATATCTTGATGCTGGATATATTTAACACCTTAACACACATTTATCTGTATTTTGTTCTTTGCCTTACTTTTTCCACATAAAATGTTTATTTCTGCAGGTGCGATTCACTCGTGCGGAAGCTCCAAGAAAGATTTCTGAATTACCTGGGTACATGATAGCTTTCCCGTTTTACCTTTCGTGATTTAATATGTTTATGATGGAGTTTTGATTTTTCAATCGAGGAATCTCAAACTGCTGAACTATTAATGTTTGTTCCCCACCCTGCTACCTATCCTAATAGGAATCATGTGCTGCCTTTTATTTGATAGGTTGGTTTGTGATGACATCTCTGGAGGACAGGAGAACATTCCAATTCCTGCTACTAATGTGGTCGATGACCCACCTGTTCCTCCATCTGGTATTACTAATTCATGATTTACGTTTTTTGTGTGCTTAAGTTTCAGCAGACAGCATATAACACCCAACAAGTAAAAACAACAATAAACAAACAAAGACTCCTAGTCCCAAACTAGTTGGGGTAGGCTAGAGTTGAAATCCATAAGATCTCAAAACCTAGTCATGGTTCTGGGACATGGATGGCTAACTTCCACGCACCCCTGCCCATGGCTAGTTCGTTGGTGATACCAGTCCTTAAGGTTTCTCTTTACAGACTCCTCCCATGTCACGTTTGGTCTACCCTGACCTCTCATTATCATCACGCTTTATCCTTCTGCTATGCATTTGTGCTTCTGTAGGCCTGCGTTGTATATGCCCAAACCATCTCAGATGATGTTGGACATGCTTCTCTTCAATTGGAAACTAGTTCAAATCAAACTCAAAAGCAACTAGGCAATCCAACTTCCATTGCAGCAGCTTCCCTGGAACTAGTTACCCCAACTCTATCACATATATAATAATTCCGGACCCGATCCTTTGTTGTTTGGCCACCTATCCACCTTAGCATGTGCATCTCTAGTATACTAGAAGCTTCGTGCCACTTCATCCACCCGACTTTGATTCGACGACTCACATCTTCATTGATATCACCATCTTTTTGTTGCAGCAACATCAACAAAACGTCTGTTGATGCAGCACTCTCAGGTTAAGATTTATTTAAATTCAAGACCAGATATTTCTCCATGCATGTTCTAGTATCTCTCAGCAACAACTCAACCTGGCAATGGGGCCAGACCCATGCCCAACTACACTATCGGGTCAATCATCAACCCATGACCCTATCAATGGGTCTAGAAAGGGACCCATTCCCGAACCCACCGGGTAACCCGACCCAGTCGGGCACCCATCGGGTATGGCAGCACAGGCCATTTAAATATCTTTTTATGTTTATCAATTTTGCTTGCCCAAAATTTCAAGGAAGGTGGGGTCCTTTCAACCCAATTTTTTATAACAAAGCTTTTATATGCCATATGCCACAACCAGTAACTAGTAGTCAGCCTCCTGCTAGCTTTATAGTGATACAGATGCTTTCAATCTTCCTGGCTGCTCGAGGTGGTACTAAACTACCTGCAGTTGTGAGGCAGTAGTGTCGTGCGGCTGGTATCTGCATGGGCCGATCTCAACGAATTTTGGACCCGTAATGCTTCAGACCTGTGTGAATGATAAAAGGAGCAAAGCCTTCTCATGTGTCAGATTGTTGGTTGAATGACGAATTTTGGTCTGAGTTCGTCTTGGACTCCTTGTTTACTGCATGTGCACTGTGGCCTGTGTACCAGTCGATAGTAATAATATAGTACTCCCTCTGTCCCAAAATAAGTGTCTCATGCTTAGTACTAACTTTAGTATGGTTAAGCACTTAGGCTGCACGTTGTGGGCTGACCAATGATTACTCTATTTTGCTGGGAAAGCTGGCAGCTAGTTCTGAACTGCATAGCGCAGTCTACTGGATGCTATTTTAGAGAAAAATGTCTATATAAAGTGACCTTTTCAAATAGCAATTGGCAAGTAAAACAAATAAATATGATTATTAATATTAATCGGGTGACCCATGGGCGCAAACTTACGCCCACACCCTAGGCAAGACCCATGGGTGAAGATGGCAACCCATACCCTACCCATTCAGGTCGGGTGGCCATGGGCGGCCAAGCCCATGGGTCGGATTGCCGGGTTCAGCAACAGCCAAGGTTTTGGTTACCGGTCGAAATTTCAAGATTTCCCATGGTTACCGCGTATTTCCGTACCCCTCGGTAAATCGCCATACCGAGCAAAAAATACCAGTTTTTTGAAATTATTGAATTTAAACACTCGATTTATAGTAAAGTACGTAGGATCTAATTAATACCATGAGAGTTGGTTCTGGCATGTTGGTAGCATCCTAGTTCCTGTTTTGAGAGGTCTCTGGTTTGAATATTCGTTCATTCACTTGTTTGAATTCAAAATTCAACTATAAAATTTGCTCGAAATATTCTCGGTATTTCTCGGTAACCGTGGTAACCACATTTATCCGTCCCCCTCGGTAAAATTGCCTCATTCGGTAACCAAAACCTTGGCAACAGCTGTAATTAATAGTCATCAGTTTTTATCATATACAGATTTCTTATGTCAGATTTCTTTTAAGTGTTCTTCTATCAGCTTAACTACCATGTTCTTTCTATTTTGTTTGTCTCCATGTCCTCTTTTTGTCTTCAAAATATGCAGTACTCTTTAGTGGCTAAGCTGTTGTCTGCTTTTGGATCCCTTACCTTTGGCAATGCTGTAGGTTTTGTGTACTCCAAATCACTAAAAATCTCAAAAGGCATAAAGATTCCATCTGATTGTGCTGGCTGTGACTGTGAAGGCGATTGTGCTAATAACAAAAATTGTTCATGTGCTCAACTTAACGGCTCAGATTTGCCGTATGTATCATTTAAGAATATTGGCAGGTAAAGTGTAATGGTCCAAATTCCTTAGTTAAGCACGACCATCTCTTGCTTTGTGAGCTAATGGTTTTTCTTTAGGTTGGTGGAGCCCAAAGCAGTTGTATTCGAGTGTGGTGCTAACTGCAGCTGCAATCGAAACTGTGTCAATAGAACATCTCAACAAGGGCTGCAACATCGCCTAGAGGTTTGTATGCTCTTCCTCTAATTTTTTAATGTTTCCAGTTTTCACTTTTCTACCTTGCTAGGAACTTTCACATGTGCTAATCTGATAATTGTGCAATATTATATAGATGTAAGTGTAGTTGATAATGATGGCTTTGGTATATTTTGTGTATTTGTATTTGTGGTAGTAAAATTCCATAGATAAATCACATGTTATATACGTGGGCTCAACTTAAATAGTTTATTTTAACCAAACATCACTCATTCTCTATCCATTCTTCAGTTTTCGTCCCTATAGGTTTATGTACGCCACTGCCATTGTTTATCCTGCGTATTCCCTACTTTCATTCAAGGAAGACACTACACATTTTAGTGATTCCAAATTTTGATATTAGCCTGCCCAATGCCTGGAAGCAACCGTATCTGTTAATTTAACTGCTGTCCTATCTCTTGTTATGTTTGCTATTTTCATTCAAGGAAGACTCTACACATTTTAGTGATTCCAAAATTTGATATTAGCATGCCCAATGCCTGGAAGCAACCGTATCTGTTAATTTAACTGCTGTCCTATCTCTTGTTACGTTTCCTATCTTTTATATGCTGCAGTTGCTCAACAAACTGAACCCCAATGTAGGTGTTCAAGACGGCTTCCAAAGGATGGGGCGTTAGGACCTGGGACACGATCCTCCCGGGGGCTCCAATCTGTGAGTATGTTGGGGTGTTGAAGAGGACTGAGGAAGTGGATGGTTTGCTACATAACAACTACATATTTGACATTGATTGTCTTCAAACTATGAAGGGTTTAGATGGACGGGAGGTACTAATTGCTTCACTTCAAGCTTTCATTTTGCTTACATTACATCATTTGTCTCATTGCTTGGTTTTTTAGCTTGTTTCTGAAAAATAGAGGGTTTTAAATTATTTGTTTCTGCTCTTGCACAGAAAAGGGCAGGGTCTGATATGAATATGCCATCACTTCACGCTGAGAATGATTCCGAGGCACCACCGGCACCGGAGTACTGCATAGATGCTGGCTCTATTGGAAGTTTTGCAAGGTTCATAAACCACAGCTGTAACCCTAACCTCTTCGTCCAGTGTGTCCTAACCAATCACCACGACGTCAAGCTAGCCAAGGTGATGCTTTTTGCTGCTGACACGATACTTCCACTTCAGGTGAGATGATTTCTGTTGTGTCTCTGTAATTTCTGCAGTTACTACCCCATAACTTCTCCTTGAGTTCTAATAACTGTTATGTGCTTTACAGGAGCTCTGCTACGACTACGGCTATGTCCTGAACAGCGTCGTTTCTCCGGATGGTAAAATTGTCAAGCTGCCATGCTGCTGTGGTGCCCCAGACTGCCGCAAGCGACTCTACTAGCGGAGCTCTTCTGTTCTGGATTTTGGAGGAAGCAGAAGTATATGTAGTATTGGGAGCATGAATGCGGCCATGCCTGCTGTGTATATGACAAGCAGGACATACTATGGTTATTAGCGAAAGAAGCGCGTTCTCATTTTGTGTAGAATAGATGACATGCTGGACATGCTAATTATATTTAGCAAACGAAGTTTGTCTAGGTGGTGACATGCTGGTCATTATGGCATGATATTTTGTGAACAACTGATCCATATAAGTGATGGAAGGATTAACCGGTCTATTGACATTTTTATGTGTTCCTCGCATCATGCTTCTGAAATCCCTCTTCATATTTCAGCATATTACACATAATTTGGTGTGAGTGGCTGAGTGCTGTGTTCTGCTGTCAAAATTATGACAGAAGACGAGATCTAGGGGCTGTTCGGCAATCCACTGCTCCCTGAAATTCAAGGATCTGCAGAGCACCTGTTCCCCCGGTCCCTACTTTTTACCTTCAGCTCCGCCAACCCCGGGAGCAGAGCGTGGAGTCGGAGGGATGCCGAACAGGCCTCTAATTTGTCACCATAATTTTTCATTCTGTCTGTCTCATTGCTTGAGAAATGCCAGCCTTTGCTCTCTGTGGCTGTGGATGCCAATTGATGCTGCTGCCATACTGCTGTCGAACAAATTAATCCTCGCCAAATTCATATATCAGCATTGATTTATATCTCCTCTTGGGTACAGGTAATGTTTGGGGTGGCATATTTGTTGCTTTACAAGTTTAATTTCCTGCTGATTTTGGCCTTTGCTGCCAGCAGTGGTATGGCAGTAAATCTATTAACTTTTTTTTGGATAAGTGCAATGAGATATAGATGGCACTAGCTGTGCAGGGTTAAGTTCTTGCCAATTTCTGCCATGCCGATTTTAATGGCCAAGGAAACAGCAGTGCATAAATCTCAGCCTGGCGAGGCCTCTCGATCTCGACGCGTGCCCATCCTCTCCTCCTGATCGAGACCGGGCAAGAAATGATGTCTGCCAACGGCGACTCTCCGGCCGGCGCTGCCGTGACGACGCCGAGGTCGCGGCTGCCGCGGTGGACGCGGCATGAGACTTTGGTGCTGATCCAGGCGAAGCGCGTCACGGAGCAGCGGGCCGCGCAGCCGGTGCGGCTCAAGTGGGCGGTGGTGTCGGCCTACTGCCGGCGGCACGGCGTGGAGCGCGGGCCCATGCAGTGCCGCAAGCGCTGGGGCAACCTCTCGTGGGACCTCAAGAAGATCGTCGCCTGGGAGAAGAAGCACGCCGCCGCCGCCGCCACGGGCGACGCGGACTCGGCGGCGCCGGAGCGCGAGTCGTTCTGGGACATGCGCGGGGAGCAGCGGCGCGCCAGGCAGCTGCCGTCGTCGTTCGACCGGGAGGTCTACGACGCTATCGTCGGCGCCGCCAACCAGCTGAAGCCGGACTCCGCCGAGGAGATGGAGCTCGCCGACGACGCCGACGAGCACCCGCCGTCGCCGATGATGGTCATGCCCATCCAAGGTAAGCGCCGCCACACCCATACATTCGGACGCACGTACTCGCTACTTTGCCACTTGCCACGTACTCATACGTGTCGCACGTTTTTTTGCGGCTGCGCAGCGAGAATGTACGTGCCGCCGGCCTCCTCCCAGTCCCAGCACGAGTGCTCCGATCCGGCGACGGAGAGCGCCAAGAAGCCGGCGTCGGACAAGAACTCCACGTCGCAGCAGGACAGCGAGGCCACGTTCGGCGCTGGAGTCGGGGCGGAGGACACGGACACGGCGACGGCGACGCCAACGGCAGCGGCGGGGACGACGAGCATGGGGAGGCAGATGTCGGAGGCGCTGGAGAGGGGCAACCGTTTGCTGGCGGAGCAGCTGGAGGCGCAGAGGGCGAACTGGGACGCGGACAGGGAGCACCGGAGGGCGCTCCTCGCCGCCGTCAACAAGCTCGCCGACGCCGCCGCCAGGATCGCCGAGAGGCTCTGACGTCTCGACCGGATGAATTCTCGTCGTCTCGCCGATCGATAGCAGAGATAGGAGATGAAGCCGATTCAGAATTTCAGATACTACTAAGTTAGATCAAAATTAAGAATGATACTTTCCGTATGACTATCAAATCTATCATAGATAATGTTGAGTATTCTTCTCTAGTTGTTCCTGATGTGAATTGTGAATTGGCCTGATATGATGATGGAATAATGTTTGTTGTCTAGATCAAGGCCCCGTTCGGTGTCCATCCGCTCCACTGCTCCGCTCCGGGAGCGGACAGGGCTGCAGTGAAAAGTCTTGAAGCGGGCGAAACGATGCTCCGCAGATCCGCGGATTTCAAGGAGCCGGCGCATTGCTGAACGGGGCCTAATTCCTTGTAGGATGTACAACTAGGAATACGTCCAGGTAATCGCTCAAGCTGGATCAGTTAACTAGTGTTATTTTTTGAGGAGAAACATATTGTTAGATAAAATGAGAAATGGACAAATAAATTTTCTCTATTTGTGTTGGGAGGAAACTTTTTTTCATGACTTGTGACGAGAGCACGGAGATCTTATAATTGGCGCATTCTGCGTCGGTCTCGCGCCCACACACAAGCAAATATGCGCAGGTCCCTAAGGCGCGCGAGCGATTGCTCGCCCAGGTTGCACCTGGTTGACTGATCAACCGTTGACTTTTGCAAAACAAAACATAAAAGAACAAAAAATCCAAAAGAAATAGCAAAAGTTTGAAATAAAGTTCGTGAATTAAAAAAAATCATGGGTTTAAAAAATACTCACTCCGTTCCAAAATAAGTGTCTCAACTTTGTACTAGCTTTAGTGTAAAGTTGTACTAAGGTTGAGACACTTATTTCGGGACGGAGGGAGTAGTTTGCAAATAAAAAACCATGAATTTGAAAAAATTCACGGATTTTGAAAACAAATCATGGATTTGAAAAAAGTTTGCAGATTTCGACAAAAAAGTTTGAGGATTTGGAAAAAAGTTCATGGATTTTTTTAAAAAATAATTAAGAATGCTGCTTTCCCCACGGGTGAATGGTGAATTAGAATTTCGGATACTAAGCCGATTCGGAACTTCAGGTACTAAGTTAGATCAAAATTAACAATGCTGCTTTCCCTATGACCATCAAATCTATCACAGATAATTTTGGCGTGCCAAATTAGAGTTTGCGACTCGACTATGGGTGAATGGTGAATTGGCCGGATTCAGTTGATCTTCATCCGTGATATGGTGATAGAATAATGTTTGTTGTCTTGATTCCTTGCACGATGTCTGACAACTAGGAACTTGGTTCAGGGGAACGATCAAGATAGATCACTTACTTGATATATATTGTTAAACTTATTTTTAGGAGAAACATATTGTTAGATAAGATGAGAAATAGGCAAATCATTTTTCTTTTTTTGCGGTGAGATATACAAGAGTATGGGTCTAAACTAACATATACTCCTACATGATACACAAGAGTAACAGTCCTAATACTCCCTCAAACTCAAGAAGAACATGAAACGACATTGTGCTCTAGTTTGAGGCATGATGAAGAAATCTGCCAACTGAATCTCTTATGGAACATATTGGAGACAAGGGTGGCACTTCCGAACCGCAGGTGGACAAGGGTGGCAGTTCTGGATATGTTGTGTCGCCTGTTGCCCGCCGCCGCAGTGCTTTCGTCGGAGTTGGACCTTCCTGCTCCGCGTGCAGCATCGCGCGGGCAGCTCACTCCGCGCCGCCCTTCCGTCGACCTTTCCCCCTCCGGCCGCTGCTCTGGCAAGGCATCAATGGGTTTTAATGGCCGCTCCACCGGCGCCAAGGACGCCCACGCTTGAATTGGAGGCGCGCGCTGCCCGCCGCAAGACGCAACGGGCAAGGGAGGAGGCGGCCACGTCGGAGGCGGTCGTACAGTACTCTCGTCGCCTTAGCGATGGTGATCCGTTATTTTTCTCGTTGGTGGCTGCTGTAGTGGTGTCGGAGATAGATGACGGGCGTTGGTGTCAAACTCAGAGATGTTCTGCTATCATTTCAGTTTTGTTATGTCAGTCTTTACATGACTTGTACTTTGATTTTTATGATATAAATGAGACATGTTTTACCACGCAAAAAAAGAGAGAGAATGTAAATCCAGAAAGCCAGTTGGTTTCCATGATACCCCAATTGCTTCTCGTTGAAATTGAGCCTCTGCATCGACAGAGAATGTGGTCACGTGTCTCATCCACGCGCATCTGTTTCTAATTTATTATAAAAAATGCCCAAAATCCGACGTCAGATTCTTTAACCATTGCAAATCGAACATTTTCAGAGGGCAAATTTGCAATTTGTACAGCTTTTCATCAGGCAACACACATTCTTTATCCAACGGACCAAGATGAAGTTTCCATGTTTCCACTGAATGTATGGTTTTCACAAGATATGTACTCAATGCTAAAAATCTAACTTCAGATTTTTGAGCATAGCAAATCGAACATTCTCAGATGGCAAATTACGAGTAGCGGCAAATCCTGGTAAAAACTAAACATGCCAGAATTTACCGTCAGGCTCGACACGTAATTTACCCTAAAAAAACGTTCAATGGGCCATGTTTAAAATCCTTTATTTTTTGAAGGAAATGCAATACGTTTCCATTTTATTAAACTGTTTTGCTAAAACTCATCTAGATGAGATTTAATTTGGTCTCATTCACCTTTTATAGTCATTGGATGTGATGCTATAAGATATGTGTGCTAACATGGGTTGTATCCGATCTTGTTTTCCACGTGAATGAGATCAAATTACGTCTCATCTAGATGAGTTCTAGGTACTCCCTTTATTAAAACACCGTGAAACGCAACTGCGCAGTGTCACATTAATGGACGGACATGACCAAGAAACGGGAAGCAAATGATCATCTAGGCGAACTTGGCGAGCTCGACGGCGAAAGCGGCCGCATGAGGCTCCTCGACGCAGCGGAGGACCACCCGGACGCCTCCACGCCTGGGCGGTGGCGGCCTGACGTAGTGGAGCTGCACGATGAAGTTGTTGTGGTCGTTGAGCGGGCACACGTATCCGGGCGCGCCGAAGCCGTAGTCCACCTCGTCGAAGCCGAGACGGCTCCAGTCCGACAACGTCACCGTGCTGTAGTCCAGCGGCGGCACGTCGTACTGCTCGACGCCGCGCATCCAGCCCGCGAACCGAGCGGGGACCGCCTCCTTCGCCTCCCGTACCGCGCCGACCACCTCCGCCAGCGCCGCCTCCCGGACGGCCTTGCCCGTCCTAGCGACGCACGCCAGGAATACGCAGTTGCCGTAGTATCCCTCCACCGTCGGTATCGGCAGCACGCCGCGGAGAAGGCGACGGGTGCTGACAGCGAAGGCCACCCGGACCTCGGCGTCGTCGTCTGGGAGCGCCGACGCCAGCGCCAGCGTGCGGCACTTGAACACGATGGCCGTCACCGCGTCGAAGGTGGAGCAAACCTCCCCCGTCGATGCCGCGGAAGCTTGCTTGAACTCGTCCTTGACGCGCGCGATACTCTCCGCCGAGATGTCGGCCACCTGGGTCACGAGCCTGAACTCCGTGACCTGCCCCGGCAGCGGGCTCGGGGCGTCTGGGATCGTGTCGCGGTCCCATACCGGAGCTACCGACGGTGCCTTGAGCCCCCGCGCTAGCTCCCCGACCGCCGTCAGAAACTGCGCCGCCCCCTGCCCGTCGAACACCGCGTGCCTGAAGATGATCCCGACGGCGAAGCCACCGCAGGTGAACCTCGTCGCCTGGACCATGAAGATGAGGCCGTCGAGCTTCTCGCCGGGGGGAGGGCGCGGGAGGAGGAGCTGCTGTGGGATGGGAAGCGGGCAGCACTCGAGGCCGTCCACGTCGGCGAGCACGCAGCTCGCGGCGGCCTCCACGAACCAGATGCCCTCGCCGGTGCAATCCACCGCGAGGCCGCTTGGGGCGATTCGTCCGGCCACTGGGTAGTACGGTACAAGCGCCCTCGCGAATCCATCACGCATTGCGGCCACGGCCGCGGCGGCGCCCAGGTCTCTGCGGGCGGCGGAGAGCGAGGGAGGGGAAAACACCTGGATAAGGCACACGAAGCCGGAGCCGGCGACGGTCTTGTCGATGGAGGAGAGCGAGAGTGTGCCGCGGGGAGTGGGCCCCGCCGGCGGGATGAGCGCCGGCGGCGATTTGGTAACAGTGAGCGTGCTACTGCTGGTCATATCGAACCGAGCAAATGAGCCAATGGGGCAAAGCGTCGTCGTTGGCGGCGGCGGGAACTGGGAAGGCAATTGGAGATGTTCACCTCGCGGTGTAGTATTATGCTACTCTGCATCTTTGAATTTCCAGAAGATTAACTCGCTGGCGGCGACTTGTCACGTCGACGTGTGGCTGTATAATCCCGTCGATATCACATCTTTGTACTCCCTGCGTTGTGGAGTATTTTCAGAAGACTAACATGATTTGGCCTACTCCCTGCGTTCAAACATCCCCGCAGCAGCCTTCCCGCTGCCGTGCCGCGCCCGCTCAACAGCCGGGCGTCGATGGCGTCGAGCACCGGGTCGTCGCGCGTCGCTGCGCACCATGCGGCCCATGTCCCCGAGCGTAAGCGCGTGCGGGTGCTGCCGCGGCGGCACGTCCCACTCCCACTGGATGTGGTGGAGATCGGATCGTGGTTGGTCACGGTGGGCACGCAACCAACCTCGGCGCGTTGCAGAGCACCGTCTGGAAGTAGCCCTCCGGCGACGACACCAAGTTGGCGTAGTACATGAGCAGCGTACACCTCACCACGTACTCGGCCAAGTCCCGCGTCAGCGACCCCGTGTGCAGCTTGAACGCCGTCGGCAGCTCCCGCCGGGTGGACGCGTAGAAGAGAAGATGTCCTAGCCTCGGGTCCACGATCATGCCACAATCACTCGCCGCGGGCCGTCAGTTCCAGCTCATATATAAATATCGATCGCCGGGGGTGGGGAAGAAGGAAGAGTGCTCACTCCTTCCAGCCGAGGCGGCTGGTGTGCTCGATGAAGTTGGCATTGCGCGGAAGCGTCGAGAATACGTGCATGACATCTGTGTCGCCGCAGTTGGTTAGTCAGCCAGCGG
The DNA here is from genome assembly GCF_018294505.1 of Triticum aestivum. Lineage (NCBI taxonomy): Eukaryota > Viridiplantae > Streptophyta > Magnoliopsida > Poales > Poaceae > Triticum > Triticum aestivum. Next base: position 547,506,363 of record NC_057802.1, read on the forward strand.
ATTCGATTATGGACAGACAGATATATCGTGTCAAAGCTAAGAGCATCTTCAGCCGTTCGGCTCCCATGAGCTTGAAATAGTGCCGTCTGGGATGAACCGGCAATAATTTTGGCGTGGGGCCGATTGGGTTCCAGCCATCGCCCATAGGTCGTTCCCAGACGCCGTTTATTAAAACATAAAATCGGCCAAACATGACACAATTTCATCTAAACTAGGCAATTTCATTGATATTTGTACAAAAATTTAAAAATACAAACTAAAAACGCCAACTACGCCCAGCCACTGCCGCCAACCGCCTTCTACATGTCGAGGAGCCTATAGAACCGGGTGTAGTCGCCGCCGTCGTCCCTGCTGCACCCCTGACTAGCGTAGCCTATGCGCGGGGGTTGGACCGATGAAAATATGCTCCAGAGGCAATAATAAATTGGTTATTATTATATTTCGTAAATCATGATAAAAATTTATTATTCATGCTAGAATTGTATTGATCGGAACTTAAATACATGTGTGAATACATAAACAAATACCGTGTCCCTAGTAAACCTCACCTAGACTAGCTCGTTGATCAAAGATGGTTAAGGTTTTCTAACCATAGACATGTGTTGTCATTTGGATCATATCATTAGGAGAATGATGTGATGCACAAGACCCATCCATTAGCTTAGCATAATGATCGTTCAGTTTATTGCTATTGCTTTCTTCAAGTCAAATACATATTCCTTCGACTATGAGATTGTGCAACTCCCGGATACCGGAGGAGTACCTTGTGTTCTATCAAACGTCACAACGTAACTCAGTGATCATAAAGATGCTCTACAGGTATCTTCAAAGGTGTTTGTTAAGTTGGCATAGATCAAGGTTAAGATTTGTCACTCCGAGTATTGAAGAGGTATTTCTGGGCCCTCTCGGTAATACATATCATAAGAAGCCTTGTAAGCAAAGTGACTAATGAGTTAGTTGCAGGATGATGTATAACGGAACGAGTAAATAGACTTGCCGATAACGAGATTGAAGTAGGTATGAAGATACTGACGATCAAATCTCGGGCTAGTAACAACCGATGGACAAAGGGAATTACGTATATTGTCATAACGGTTCGACCGATAAAGATCTTCGTAAAATATGTAGGAGCCAATATGGGCATCCAGGTTCCGCTATTGGTTATTGACCGGAGAGGTGTCTCAGTCATGTCTACATAGTTCTCAAACCCGTAGGGTCCGCACGCTTAACGTTTGTTGACAATATAGTGTTATATGAGTTATATGATTTGGTGATCGAATGTTGTTCGGAGTCCCGGATAAGATCACGGACATGACGAGGAGTCTAGAAATGGTCGAGAGGTAAAGATTGATATATAGGACGATGGTATTTAGACACCGGAAGTGTTTCAGGTGATACCAGGTACTTGTCGGCTCACCGGAATGAGTTCCGGGCAACCCCGGCAAAGTAATGGGCTTAATGGGCCAAGTGAGGGAACACACCAGCCCACAAGGGGCTGATGCGCCTCCTATAGGTGGCCGTCCCTAGGGAGAGAAGGAAAGAGGGGACTAGGTCCCCCCTTCCTTCCCTCTCCCCCTCTTTCCTTCCCCCTTGGGGAATACATGGAGGGGGGGGGGGGGGGGCTCAGGGCAATGCAGGAGCCGTAGTGGCCGGCGGCCAGCCCTAGGGCGCGCCCTGGCTCCCTCCCCTCCCCCACCTATATATATGGAGAGGGGGCGCCACACAAGGACACAACATTGTCTTAGCCGTGTGGGGCGCCCCCGTCCACCGTTTACTCCCTTAGTGATATTTTCGTAGTGCTTAGGCGAAGCCCAGCGGACATTGCATCACCATCACCGTCACCACGCCGCCGTGCTGCCGGAACTCATATACTACCTCGCCATCTTGCTGGATCAAGAAGGCGGAGGACGTCACCGAGCTGAACGTGTGCAGAACGCGGAGGTGTCGTGCGTTCGGTAATTGATCGGTTGGAGTGCGAAAAAGTTTGACATCATCAACCGCGTTGTTAAACGCTTCCGCTTACGGTCTACGAGGGTACGTAGACACACTCCCCCCTCGTTGCTATGCATCTCTATGGATAGATCATTGCGTGAGCGTAGAATTTTTTTTGTTTTCCATGCAACGTTTCCCAACAGTGGCATCCGAGCCAGGTCTATGCGTAGATGATATGCACGAGTAGAACACAAAGAGTTGTGGGCGGTGATAGTCATACTGCTTAACACCAATGTCTTATTTTGATTCAACGGTATTGTGGGATGAAGCGGCCCGGACCAACCTTAACATGTCCACGCACATGAGACTGGTTCCATCGACTAACATGCAACTAGTTTTGCATAAAGGTGGCTGGCGGGTGTCTGTTTCTTCTACTTTAGTTGAATCGAATTTGACTCTGGCCGGTCGTTGAAGAAGGTTAAAACAGCAAACTTGATGAATCACCGTTGTGGTTTTATGCGTAGGTAACAATAGTTCTTGCTAGAAGCCCGGCAGTCACGTAAAACTTGCAACAACAATGTAGTGGACGTCTAACTTGTTTTTGCAGGGCATGTTGTGATGTGATATGGTTAAGATATGATGTGATATATGTTGATGTATGAAATGATCATGTTTTGTAATATCGACAACCGGCAAGACTCTTAGGGTTGTATCTTTATTGTATGAAGTGCAAGCGCCATGTAATTACTTTACTTTATCACTATGCATTAACGATAGTTGTAGAAGCAATAGTTGGCGTGACGACCTCGACACAACGATGCTACGATGGAGATCATGACGATGCTTTGGAGATGGATATCAAAAGCACAAGATGATGATGGCCATATCATGTCACATATTTTGATTGCATGTGATGTTATCCTTTATGCATCTTATTTTGCTTAGAACAACGGTAGCATTATAAGATGATCCCTTCACTTAATTTCAAGATATAAGTGTTCTCCCTGAGTATGCACCGTTGCTACAGTTCGTCGTTTCGAGACACCACGTGATGATCGGGTGTGATAGCTAGACTCTACGTTCACATACAACGGGTGTAAGACAGTTTTGCAAAATACCTGGGTTAAACTTGACAAGCCTAGCATGTACAGACATGGTCTCGGAACACTGAAGACCGAAAGGTCGAACATGAGTCATATAGTAGATATGATCAACATAGAGATGTTCACCATTGATGACTACCCCATCCCACGTGATGATCGGACATGGGTTAGTTGATTTGAATCATGTATCACTTAGATAAACTTGAGGGATGTTTATTTAAGTGGGAGTTCATTAGTAATTTGATTAGTTGAACTTAATTTATCATGAACTTAGTCTTGATAGTTTTGATATCTATGTTGTAGATCAATGCTAGCTATATAGCTCCTATATATTTTTGATATGTCTCTAGAGAAATCTAAGTTGAAAGATGATAGTAGCAATGATGCGGACTGAGTCCGTGATCTGAGGATTGTCCTCATTGCTCCACAGAAGAATTATGTCCTTGATGCACCGCTAGGTGACAAACCTGTTGCAGGAGCAGATGCAGATGTTATGAACATTTTGCAAGCTCGATATGATGACTACTTGATAGTTTAGTGCGCCATGCTTTACGCCTTAGAACCGGGACTTCAAAAACGTTTTGAACGCCATGTAGCATATGAGATGTTCCAAGAGCTAAAAAATGGTATTTCAGATTCATGCCCGTGTCAAGAGGTGTGAGACCTCTGACAAGTACTTTGCCTACAAGATGGAGGAGAATAGCTCAGCCAGTCAGCATGTACTCAAAATGTTTGGGTACTACAATCGCTTGAATCAAGTGGGAGTTAATCTTCCAGATAGGATAGTGATTGACAGAGTTCTATACTCACTATCACCAAGCTATTAGAACTCCGTGATGAACTATAATATGCAAGGGATGACAAAAACAATTCCCAAGCTCTTCGCGATGCTGAAATCGGCGAAGGTAGAAATCAAGAAAGAGCATCAAGTGTTGATGGTTAACAAGATCACTAGTTTCAAGAAAAAGGGCAAGGGAAAAAAAGAGAATTTCAAGAAGAATGGCAAGCAAGTTGCCACTCCCGTGAAGAAACCCAAAGCTGGAGCCAAGCGTGAAACTGAGTGCTTCTACTGCGAAGGAAATGGTCACTGGAAGTGGAACTGCCCCAAATACTTGGCGGATAAGAAGGATGGCAAAGTGAACAAAGGTATATTTGATATACATGTTATTGATGTGTATTTTACTAGTGTTCGTAGTAACCCCCAGGTATTTGATACCAGTTCAGTTGCTAAGATTAGTAACTCGAAAGAGGAGTTGCAGAGACTAGTTAAAAGCGAGGTGATGATGTGTGTTGGAAATGATTCCAAGGTTGATATGATCACCATCGCACACTCCCTCTACCTTCGCGATTAGTGTTGAACCTAAATAAATGTTATTTGGTGTTTGCATTGAGCATGAATATGATTAAATCATGTTTATTGCAATACATTTATTCATTTAAGTCAGAGAATAATTGTTGTTCTGTTTACATGAATAAAACCTTCTATGGTCATACACCCAATGTGAATGGTTTATTGAATCTCGATCGTAGTGATACACATATTCATAATATTGATGCCAAAAGATGCAAAGTTGATAATGATAGTGTAACATACTTGTGGCACTGCCGTTTAGGTCATATTGGTGTAAATCGCATGAAGAAACTACATGCAGATGGACTTTTGGAATCACTTGATTATGAATCATTTGATACTTGCGAACCATGCCTCATGGGCAAGATTACTAAAACTCCGTTCTCCGGAACAATGGAGCGAGCAAATGACTTATTGGAAATAATACATACCGATGTACGCGGTCCGATGAGTGTTGAAGCACGCGGCGGGTATCGTTATTTTCTGACCTTCACAGATGATTTGAGTAGGTATGGGTGTATCTACTTGATGAAACACAAGTCTAAAACATTTGAAAAGTTCAAAGAATTTCAGAGTGAAGTGGAGAATCATCGTAACAAGAAAATAAAGTTTCTACTATTTGATCGCAGAGGCGAATATTTGAGTTACGAGTTTGGCCTGCATTTAAAACAATGTGGAATTGTTTCACAACTCACACCACCTGGAACACCACAGTGTAATGGTGTATCCGAACGTCCTAACCGTACTTTATTGGATATGGTGCGTTCTATGATGTCTCTTACCGATTTACCACTATCGTTTTGGGGTTATGCATTAGAGACAGCTGCATTCACGTTAAATAGGGCACCATCTAAATCCGTTGAGACAACACCGTATGAACTATGGTTTGGCAAGAAACCTAAGCTGTCGTTTCTTAAAGTTTGGGGTTGCGACACTTATGTCAAAAGGCTTCAACCTGATAAGCTCGAACCCAAATCAGAGAAGTGCGTCTTCATAGGATACCCTAAGGAAACAATTGGGTATACCTTCTACCACAGATCCGAAGGCAAGATCTTTGTTGTCAAGAGTGGAACATTTCTAGGGAAGGAGTTTCTCTCAAAAGAAGTGAGTGGGAGGAAAGTAGAACTTGATGAGGTAATTGTACCTTCTCTCAATTTGGAAAGCAGCACATCAGAGAAATCCGTTCCCATGATGCCTACACCAACTAGAGAGGAAGCTAATGATGATGACCATGAAACTTCAGATCAAGTTACCACTGGATCTCATAGGTCGAACAGAGCACGTTCCGCACCAGAGTGGTACAATAATCCTGTCCTGGAAGTCATGTTACTAGACCATGACGAACCTACGAACTATGAAGTGTTGGGGAACGTAGCATGCAATTTCAAAAAATTTCCTACGATCACGCAAGATCTATCTAGGAGATGCATAGCAACGAGAGGGGAGAGTGTGTCTACGTACCCTCGCAGACCGAAAGCGAAAGCGTTAGTTTAACGCGGTTGATGTAGTCGAACGTCTTCACGATCCAACCGATCTTTGTACCGAACATACGACACCTCCGAGTTCAGCACACGTTCATCTCGATGACGTCCCTTGAACTCTTGATCCAGCAGAGGGTCGAGGGAGAGTTTCGTCAGCACGATGGCGTGGTGACGGTTATGGTGATGTGATCCGCGCAGGGCTTCGCCTAAGCACTACGATGCTATGACCGGAGGAGTAAACTGTGGAGGGGGGCACCGCACACGGCTAAGAGAACAATCGATGTGCCTAGGGGTACCCCCTGCCCCTGTATATAAAGGTGGGGAGGAGGAGGCGGCCGGCCAGGAGGGGGCACACCAAGGGGGGAGTCCTACTAGGATTCCCAGTCCTAGTAGGATTCAGACCCCCCTCTTTTCCTTTCTTCACCGGAGGGAAAACGAAGGAGAGGGAGAGGGAGAGGGAAAGGGGGGCGCCGCCCCCTCCCCTAGTCCAATTCGGACTGCCATGGGGGGGGGCACCCCTTGCGGCCCTCCTCTCTCTCCTCTAAGGCCCATGTAGGCCCATTAATTCCCCCGGGGGGTTCCGGTAACCCCTTGGTACTCTGGTAAAATACCCGAACCACTCGAAACCATTCCGATGTCCGAATACTACCTTCCAATATATGAATCTTTACCGCTCGACCATTTCGAGACTCCTCGTCATGTCCGTGATCTAATCCGGGACTCCGAACAAACTTCGGTCACTAAAACACATAACTCTTAATACAAATTGTCATCGAGCGTTAAGCGTGCGGACCCTACGGGTTCGAGAACTATGTAGACATGACCGAGACACATCTCCGGTCAATAACCAATAGCAGAACCTCGATACTCATATTGGTTCCTACATATTCTATGAAGATCTTTATCGGTCAAACCGCAATAACAACATACGTTATTCCCTTTGTCATCGGTATGTTACTTGCCCGAGATTCGATCGTCGGTATCATCATACCTAGTTTAATCTCGTTACCGGCAAGTCTCTTTACTCGTTTCGTAGTGCATCATCCCGTAACTAACTCATTAGTCACATTGCTTGCAAGGCTTATAGTGATGTGCATTACCGAGAGGGCCTAGAGATACCTCTCCGATACTCGGAGTGACAAATCCTAATCTTGATCAATGCCAACCCAACAAGCACCGTCGGAGACACCTGTAGACCATCTTTATAATCACCCAGTTACGTTGTGACGTTTGATAGCACACAAGGTGTTCCTCCGGTGTTTGGGAGTTGCATAATCTCATAGTTAGAGGAATATGTATAAGTTATGAAGAAAGGAATAGCAATACAACTTAACGATCATTATGCTAAGCTAACGGATGGGTCTTGTCCATCACATCATTCTCTAATGATGTGATCCCGTTCATCAAGTGACAACACATGTGTATGGTCAGGAAACTTAACCATCTTTGATTAACGAGCTAGTCAAGTAGAGGCATACTAGGGACACTCTGTTTTGTCTATGTATTCACACATGTACTAAGTTTTCGGTTAATACAATTCTAGCATGAATAATAAACATTTATCATGATATAAGGAAATATAAATAACAACTTTATTATTGCCTCTAGGGCATATTTCCTTAAGTCTCCAACTTGCACTAGAGTCAATAATCTAGATTACATAGTAATGATTCTAACACCCATGGAGTCTTGGTGCTGATCATGTTTTGCTTGTGGAAGAGGCTTAGTCAACGAGTCTGCAATATTCAGATCCGTATGCACTTTGCAAATCTCTATGTCTCCCTCCTTGACTTGATCGCGGATGGAGTTGAAGTGTCTCTTGATGTGTTTGGTTCTCTTGTGAAATCTGGATTCCTTCGCCAAGGCAATTGCTCCAGTATTACACCTAGATCGGGTATGAACTCCTTCATTCAGACTCCTTCATTTGCTGCTTCCGAAGCAGCTATGTACTCCGCTTCACACGTAGATCCCGCCACGACGCTCTGCTTGGAACTGCACCAACTTACAGCTCCACCATTCGATATAAATACGTATCCGGTTTGCGACTTTGAGTCATCCGGATCAGTGTCAAATCTTGCATCGACGTAACCATTTATGACAAGCTCTTTGTCACCTCCATAAATGAGAAACATATCCTTAGTCCTTTTCAGGTATTTCAGGATGTTCTTGACCATTGTCCAGTGATCCACTTCTGGATTACTTTGGTACCTCCCTGCTAAACTTATAACAAGGCACACATCAGGTTTGGTACACAGCATTGCATACATGATAGAACCTATGGCTGAGGCATAGGGAATGACTTTCATTTTCTCTTTATCTGCTGCAGTGGTCGGGCATTGAGTCTGACTCAACTTCACACCTAACACATGCAAGAACCCTTTCTTTGACTGATCCATTTTGAACTTCTTCAAAACTTTATCAAGGTATGTGCTTTGTGAAATTCCAATTAAACGTCTTGATCTATCTCTATAGATCTTGATGCCCAATATATAAGCAGCTCCACCGAGGTCTCTCACTGAAAAATTCTTATTCAAGTATCCTTTTATGCTATCCAGAAATTCTATATTATTTCCAATCAACAATATGTCATCCACATATAATATTAGAAATGCTACAGAGCTCCCACTCACTTTCTTGTAAATACAGGCTTCTCCAAAAGTCTGTATAAAACCATATGCTTTGATCACACTATCAAAGCGTATATTCCAACTCTGAGATGCTTGCACCAGTCCATAAATGGATCGCTGGAGCTTGCACACTTTGTTAGCACCTTTAGGATCGACAAAACCTTCTGGTTGCATCATATACAACTCTTCTTTAGGAAATCCATTAAGGAATGCAGTTTTGATATCCATTTGCCAAAATTCATAATCATAAAATGCGGCAATTGCTAACATGATTCGGACAGACTTAAGCATCGCTACGGGTGAGAAGGTCTCATCATAGTCAACTCCTTGAACTTGTCGAAAACCTTTCACAACAAGTCGAGCTTTGTAGACAGTAACATTACCGTCAGTGTCAATCTTCTTCTTGAAGATCCATTTATTCTCAATGGCTTGTTGATCATCGGGCAAGTCAACCAAAGTCCACACTTTGTTCTCATACATGGATCCCATCTCAGATTTCATGGCCTCAAGCCATTTCGCGGAATCTGGGCTCATCATCGCTTCCTCATAGTTCGTAGGTTCATCATGGTCTAGTAACATGACTTCCAGAACAGGATTACCGTACTACTCTGGTGCGGAATGTACTTTGGTTGACCTACGAGGTTCGGTAGTAACTTGATCTGAAGTTTCATGATCATCATCATTAACTTCCTCACTAATTGGTGTAGGAATAACTGGAACTGATTTATGTGATGAACTACTTTCCAATTAGGGAGAAGGTACAATTACCTCATCAAGTTATACTTTCCTCCCACTCACTTCTTTCGAGAGAAACTCCTTCTCTAGAAAGGATCCATTCTTAGCAACGAATATCTTGCCTTCGGATCTGTGATAGAAGGTGTACCCAATAGTTTCGTTTGGGTATCCTATGAAGACACATTTCTCCGATTTGGGTTCGAGCTTATCAGGTTGAAGCTTTTTCACATAAGCATCGCAGCACCAAACTTTAAGAAACGACAGCTTAGGTTTCTTGCTAAACCATAGTTCATATGTTGTCGTCTCAACGGATTTAGATGGTGCCCTATTTAACGTGAATGCAGCCGTCTCTAAAGCATAACCCCAAAACGATAGCGGTAAATCGGTAAGAGTCATCATAGATCGCACCATATCTAATAAAGTACGGTTACGATGTTCGGACACACCATTACGCTATGGTGTTCCAGGTGGCGTGAGTTCCGAAACTATTCCACATTGTTTCAAATGAAGACCAAACTCGTAACTCAAATATTCACCTCCACGATCAGATCGTAGAAACTTTATTTTCTTGTTACGATGATTTTCCACTTCACTCTGAAATTCTTTGAACTATTCAAATGTTTCAGACTTATGTTTCATTAAGTAGATATACCCATATCTGCTCAAATCATTTGTGAAGGTCAGAAAATAACGATACCCGCCGCGAGCCTCAACACTCATCGGACCACATGCATCAGTATGTATTATTTCCAATAAGTCAGTGGCTCGGTCCATTGTTCCGGAGAACGGAGTCTTTGTCATCTTGCCCCATGAGGCATGGTTCGCAAGCATCAAGTGATTCATAATCAAGTGATTCCAAAAGCCCATCAGCATGGAGTTTCTTCATGCGCTTTACACCAATATGACCTAAACGGCAGTGCCACAAATAAGTTGCACTATCATTATTAACTCTGCATCTTTTGGCTTCAATATTATGAATATGTGTATCACTACGATCGAGATTCAACAAAAATAGACCACTCATCAAGGGTGCATGACCAGAAAAAATATTACTCATATAAATAGAACAACCATTATTATCTGATTTAAATGAATAACCATCTCGCATCAAACAAGATCCAGATATAATGTTCATGCTCAACGCTGGCACCAAATAACAATTATTCAGGTCCAAAACTAATCTCTAAGGTAGATGTAGAGGTAGCGTGCCGACGGCGATCACATTGACCTTGGAACCATTTCCGACGTGCATCGTCACCTCGTCCTTAGCCAATCTTCGTTTAATCCGTAGCCCCTGTTTCGAGTTGCAAATATGAGCAACAGAACCAGTATCAAATACACATGCGCTACTACGAGCATTAGTAAGGTACACATCAATAACATGTATATCAAATATACCTTTCACTTTGCCATAATTCTTATCCGCCAAATACTTGGGGCAGTTCCGCTTCCAGTGACCAGTCCCTTTGAAGTAGAAGCACTCAGTTTCAGGCTTAGGTCCAGACTTGGGCTTCTTCCCTTGAGCAGCAACTTCTTTGCTATTCTTCGAAGTTCCCCTTCTTCCCTTTGCCCTTTTTTCTTGAAACTAGTGGTCTTGTTAACCATCAACACTTGATGCTCCTTCTTGATTTCTACCTCCGCAGCTTTAAGCATCGCAAAGAGCTCGGGAATTGTTTTTTCCATCCCTTGCATATTATAGTTCATCACGAAGCCTTTATAGCTTAGTGGAAGTGATTGAAGAACTCTGTCAATGACACTATCATTAGGAAGATTAACTCCCAGTTGAGTCAAGTGGTTATGGTACCCAGACATTCTGAGTATGTGTTCACTCACAGAACTATTCTCATCCATCTTGCAGCTATAGAACATGTTGGAGACTTCATATCTCTCAACTCGGGCATTTGCTTGAAATATTAACTTCAACTCCTGGAACATCTCATATGCTCCATGACATTCAAAACGTCTTTGAAGTCCCGATTCTAAGCCGTAAAGCATGGCACACTGAACTATTGAGTAGTCATCAGCTTTAGTCTGTCAGACGTTCATAACGTCCGGAGTTGCTCCTGCAGCGGGCCTTGCACCTAATGGTGCTTCCAGGACGTAATTCTTCTGTGCAGCAATGAGGATAATCCTCAAGTTACGGACCCAGTCCGTGTAGTTGCTACCATCATCTTTCAACTTAGCTTTCTCTAGGAACACATTAAAATTCAAGGGAACGGTAGCACGAGCCATTGATCTACAACAACATAGATATGCCAAAACTATCAGGACTAAGTTAATGATAAATTAAAGTTCAATTAATCATATTACTTAAGAACTCCCACTTAGATAGACATCCCTCTAGTCATCTAAATGATCACGTGATCCATATCAACTAAACCATGTCCGATCATCACGTGACATGGAGCAGTTTTCAGTGGTGAACATCACTATGTTGATCATATCTACTATATGATTCACGTTTGACTTTTTGGTCTCAGTGTTCCGAGGCCATATCTGCATATGCTAGGCTCGTCAAGTTTAATCCGAGTATTCCGTGTTGGGGAACGCAGTATTTCAAAAAAATTCCTACGATCACGCAATATCTATCTAGTAGATGCATAGCAACGAGACAGGAGAGTGTGTCCACGTACCCTCGTAGACCAAAAGCGGAAGCGTTTAGTAACGCGGTTGATGTAGTCGAGCGTCTTCACGATCCAACCGATCCAAGTACCGAACGTACGACACCTCCGTGTTCAGCACACGTTCAGCACGATGACGTCCCTCGAACTCTTGATCCAGTTGAGGACGAGGGAGAGTTCCGTCAGCACTACGGCATGGCGATGGTGATGATGAAGTTACCGGTGCAGGCCTTCGCCTAAGCACTACGACGATATGACCGAGGTGGTAAACTATGGAGGAGGGCACCGCACACGGCTAAGAGATTGTCTGTTGTGCTTTGGGGTGCCCCCTGCCCCCGTATATAAAGGAGGGGAGGAGGAGGCCGTCCACCAAGGGGTGCGCTAGGGAGAGGGGAGTCCTACTAGGACTCCAGACCTAGTAGGATTCGCCCCCCACTTTTTCCTTCTCCGGGAGGAGGAAAGGGGAAAAGGAGAGGGAGTAGGAGAAGGAAAGGGGGGTGCCGCCCCCTTCCCTAATCCTATTCGGCCTCCTCCCTTGTGGGGTGCGCACCAGCCCCTTGTGGGCTGGTTAGCCTCCCTCCTATGGCCCATATCTTTCCCCGGGGGGTTCCGGTAACCCCTCTGGTACTCCGATATGTACCTGATACACTCCGGAACCCTTCGTGTGTCCGAATACTACCTTCCAATATATCAATCTTTACCTCTCGACCATTTCGAGACTCCTTGTCATGTCCGTGATCTCATCCGGGACTCCGAACAAACTTCGGTCACCAAAACACATAACTCATAATACAAATCATCATCGAACGTTAAGCGTGCGGACCCTATGGGTTCGAGAACTATGTAGACATGACCAAGACACATCTCCGGTCAATAACCAATAGCGGAACCTGGATTCTCATATTGGCTCCTACATATTCTACCAAGATCTTTATCGGTCAAACCGCATAACAACATACGTCATTCCCTTTGTCATCGGTATGTTACTTGCCCGAGATTCGATCATCGGTATCATCATACCTAGTTCAATCTCGTTACCGGCAAGTCTCTTTACTCGTTCTGTAATGCATCATCCCGTAACTAACTCATTAGTCACATTGCTTGCAAGGCTTATAGTGATGTGCATTACCGAGAGGGCCCAGAGATACCTCTCTGATATACGGAGTGACAAATCCTAATCTTGATCTATGCCAACCTTACAAACACCTTCGGAGACACATGTAGAGCATATTTATAATCACCCAGTTACGTTGTGACGTTTGATAGCACACAAGGTGTTCCTCCGGTATTCGGGAGTTGCATAATCTCATAGTTAGAGGAACATGTATAAGTCATGAAGAAAGCAATAGCAATAAAACTAAACGATCATTATGCTAAGCTAATGGATGGGTCTTGTCCATCACATCATTCTCCTAATGATGTGATATCGTTCATCAAATGACAACACATGTCTATGGTCAGGAAACTTAACCATCTTTGATTAACGAGCTAGTCAAGTAGAGGCATACTAGGGACACTCTGTTTTGTCTATGTATTCACACATGTACTAAGTTTCCAGTTAACACAATTCTAGCATGAATAATAAACATTTATCATGATATAAGGAAATATAAATAACAACTTTATTATTGCCTTTGGGGCATATTTCCTTCAGTCTCCAACTTGCACTAGAGTCAATAATCTAGTTCACATCGTCATGTGATTTAACACCAATAGTTCACATCTTTATGTGATTAGTTCACATCTCCATGCGACTAACACCCAAAGGGTTTACTAGAGTCAATAATCTAGTTCACATCGCTATGTGATTAACACCCAAAGAGTACTAAGGTGTGACCATGTTTTGCTTGTGAGAGAAGTTTAGTCAACGGGCCTGCCACATTCAGAGCCGTATGTATTTTGCCAATTTTCTATGTCTACAATGCTCTCCATGGAGCTACTCTAGGTAATTTCTCCCACTTTCAATATGTATCCAGATTGAGACTTAGAGTCATTCGGATCAGTGTCAAAGCTTGCATCGACGTAAGCCTTTACGACGAACTTTTTGTCACCTCCATAACCGAGAAACATGTCCTTATTCCACTAAGGATAATTTTGACCGCTGTCTAGTGATCCACTCCTGGATCACTATTGTACCCTCTTGCCAAACTCATGGTGAGGTACACAATAGGTCTGGTATACAGCATAGCATAATTTATAGAACCTATGACTCAGGCATGGGGAATGACTTTTCATTCTCTTTCTATTTTCTGTCGTGGTCGGGTTTTGAGTCTTTACTCAACTTCACACCTTGCAACACAGGCAAGAACTCCTTCTTTGACTGTTCCATTTTGAACTACTTCAAAAACTTTTCAAGGTATGTACTCATTGAAAAAACTTATCAAGCGTCTTGATCTATATCTATAGATCTTGATGCTCAATATGTAAGCAGCTTCACCGAGGTCTTTCTTTGAAAAAATCCTTTCAAACACTCCTTTATGCTTTCCCAAAAATTCTACATCATTTCTGATCAACAATATGTCATTCACATATACTTATCAGAAAGGCTGTAGTGCTCCCACTCACGTTCTTGTAAATACAGGCTTCACCAAAAGTCTGTATAAACCCATAAGCTTTGATCACCTTATCAAAGCGTATATTCCAACTCCGAGATGCTTGCACCAGTCCATAGATGGATCGCTGGAGCTTGCACACTTTGTTAGCACCTTTAGGATTGACAAAACCTTCTTGTTGCATCATATACAACTCTTCTTTCAGAATTTCATTAAGGAATGTAGTTTTGACATCCATTTGCCAGATTTCATAAAATGTGGCAATTGCTAACATGATTCGGACAGACTTAAGCATCGCTACGGGTGAGAAAATCTTATCGTAGTCAAAACCTTGGACTTGTCGAAAACTTTTTGCGACAATCCGAGCTTTGTAGATAATAACACTACTATCAGCGTCCGTCTTCCTCTTGAAGATCCATTTATTCTCAATGGCTCGCCGATCATCGGGCAAGTCAATCAAAGTCCATACTTTGTTCTCATACATGGATCCCATCTCAGATTTCATGGCCTTAAGCCATTTCCCGGAATCTGGGCTCATTGCCGCTTCCTCATAGTTCGTAGGTTCCTAATGGTATAGTAACATGACTTCCAGAGCAGGGTGACCGTACCACTTTGGTGCAGACCATACTCTGGTTGACCTACGAGGTTCGGTAGTAACTTGATCTGAAGTTTCATGATCATTATCATTAGCTTCCTCACTTATTGGTGTATGAATCACTAAAACTGATTTATGTGATGGACTACTTTCCAATTCGGGAGAAGGTAGAATTACCTCATCAAGTTCTACTTTCCTCCCACTCACTTCTTTCAAGAGAAACTCCTTCTCTAGAAAGGATCCAGTCTTAGCAACGAATATCTTGCCTTCGGATCTGTGATAGAAGGTGCACCCAACAGTTTCCTTTGGGTATCCTATGAGGACGTATTTCTCCGATTTGGGTTCGAGCTTATCAGGTTGAAGCTTTTTCACATAAGCATCACAACCCCAAACTTTAAGAAATGACAACTTAGGTTTCTTGCTAAACCACAGTTCATATGGTGTCGTCTCAACGGATTTAGATGGTACCCTATTAAACGTGAATGTAGTTGTCTCTAATGCATAACCCCAAAACGATAGTGGTAAATCGGTAAGAGACATCATAGATCGCACCATATCCACTAAAGTACGGTTACGACGTTCGGACACACCATTATGCTTTAGTGTTCTAGGTGGCGTGAGTTGTGAAATTTATTCCACAATGTTTGAGATGAAGGCCAAAATCATAACTCAAATATTCACCTCCACGATCAGATCGTAGAAATTTTATTTTCTTGTTACGATGATTTTCCACTTCACTCTGAAATTCTTTGAACTTTTCAAATGTTTCAGACTTGTGTTTCATTAAGTAGATATACCCATATCTCACTACAAAAAAAAGACACATCCGTGACATTTTGGGCCGAACGAATTTTTTCTGTCATACTTATGACACTTCTATGACGATAATTGTGACAAAACCCGGTATCATCATAAATGTGGTGGGCTCCTACTTCTATGACAAAAAATCATGACAGAAAATGGGCTTTTCGTCCTGGGCGGGCCGGAGGCACAGTTGCATGACATTCTTTGGTCCGTCCATGACGGAAAAATCGTGGTTGAAGCGAGGGCAAGGAAAATATCAGGGTGTTCCCGGTTACGGTGGGTGGTCGGGGCCGAGCGATGCGCGTTTCTCTCGTACACGCACGCACGTGGGTGTGAGGCGTTGGGCTCTAACTGAACCCGAGCGATTGCACTGCAGGCTACGCATTACTGAACCCGAGCGATCGATCGATGGCTGTTAACTGAACCCGATCGAGCGATTCCTTCGCTACTGCTGCTAACTGAAGCCGATCGATGCTGCCTCTGGATGAAGAGTGAGCGTTGCTGGGGGGGTTTGGATGAACAGTTCCCAATGGGGGTGGATGAACAGGACCCCGTGGTGTTGCCTCTGGATGAACAGTGAGCGTTGCTGGGGGGGTTTGGATGAACAGTTCCCGGTGGGGGTGGATGAACAGGACCCCGTGGTGTTGCCTCTGGATGAACAGGACCCCGATCGATCGAGCCGGTTGGGGCTGGATGAACAGGACCCCGTGGAGGGCTGGATGAACAGGACCACCCCGTGGAGGGCTGGATGAACAGTAGACGGTGGTGGGCTGGATGAACAGTAGCCCATGGAGGGGTGGTTGAACAGGAGCCCATGGAGAGGGCTGGTTGAACAGTAGCCGGTGGAGTAGCGCACGGTGGAGGCTAGATGAACAGGAGCCCGTGGATGAACAGTCGCAGGTGGAGGCTGGAGGAGGTCGACGGTGGATGAACAGTATCCCGTGGAGGCTGGAGGGGGTCGACGGTGGAGATGAACAGTATCCCGTGGAGTCCCGTTTTGCGGTACGCCACACCCCTCCCGATGAACAGGACCCCCGTTTCGACCGTAGCGCTCCAACATAAGTCTGTTTCCTCTGTTTTGCGGTACGCCACACCCCTCCTGATCAACAGGACCCCCGTTTCGACCGTAGGAGGTCCGTTTCCTCCGTTTTGCGGTACTCCAGACCCCTCCCGATGAACAGGATCCCGTTTCGAACGTGGCCAGTCGAACACAAGGCCGTTTCCTCTGTTCTGCGGTACGCCAGGCCTCGTTTCCATCGGCTGTTCCGTCCAAGCCCTGCCGATGAACACGACGACGCATTCCGTTCCGACCCAGCTGGTTGGCTCCCCATGAACACGACGACGACGCTGTTTCTCCGTTCCGACCCAGCCATGTACACGAGCCCTGGCCATACGTACGCGCGAGTAGGCGTTCGAGACCCCGCCCGTATGTACGTACGTGGCCGTATTTACTTTCTTGCACCCTGGCCGCTGTACGTACGTGTACATGCTACGTGCGCGCCTCTACTACGACACGTGCACGCCTCTACATCGACCAGTATGTACGTACACGTTCGCGACCAGAATGACAACGCTACGTACGCTTCGACCAGGTGGGTCCCGACTGTCAGGCACTTCCTTGCGTGCGAAGATGTAGCTGGTGGGTCCCAGCAGTCAGGGGGGCGAATCGTTTTTTTGTTTGCCCGGACGCACTTCCTTGCGTGCGAAGATGTAGCTGGTGGGTCCCAGCAGTCAGGGGAAATGTTTTTTCGCGAAATACGGTGGCCCGTCCGGTGGTCCCCGCTGTCAGGTGGAGGAATAATTATTTTGCGCGTAATAAGGAGGCACTTCCTTGCTGCGGTCGTGGACCCAGCTGTCAGCCTCTCCACGTACAGTACTCTTCCGATAGAAGTTGGTCGTTGACCACATTGACCACGCCACGCCGAGAGCACCACGGCGGTGGACGACGGTGAGGCCTAGGAAGGGGATGACGCGGAGCCGGCGAAGACGCGGCAGTGGATACCCACACGGAGAGGAGTACGAGGGTTCACTGGTTCGGCCGCGGTGTGAGGCTGTCGTTGCCACAGAATAACAGGGGGTGTGGGTGAGTGGAGGGATGGCCTGGCCAGCGGTGGGAGTAGTAGGGGGCGGTGAGGCCTCCGTGGCAGCACAGCTGGCCACGGGAGGCCGGAGCTGGCGGCACGACCGGCGCTGCTTTGGGCGGCTGGAGCAAAAAGACCAGAGGTTGAAGAAGCACGATGGCCGTTGGATGAACATCGTACGGTCACTGCATCTAGAATCGTTTATATTGACTAAGTTGACAAAGCCCTTGGTACGGTCAACTTAGTAGGCCCACAGGTCAGCTTCCAAAATGGTGAGCCCCAGATGTCAGGGGGAGGAATCATTTTTTGGGCGGGTGAAGCTAGAATATGCGAGATTGAAGAAGAAGCACGGCATTCGTTGGATGGACATCCAAACGCAACTGCTGCTAGAACCGTTTGTTGACTATAAGTTGACAAAGCCTTGCATACGCGTCAACTCTTTTTTTTAGGGGACGCGTCAACTTAGTAAGGCCACAAGTGTGTGGCAGAGAACTTATAGCCCATTTGAGATTTGTAAGAATGTGCAGCCAATTTTTGAATTCTAATGGAATTTACTATAACCCATTTACAGTTTGTTAAAAGTACAGCCCATTTCAACCAACCGTTCAAAACAGAATTCAATAAAATTTCCCACATTTTGACGGCATCCGAAATATTTTTATCCCAAAATTTCTAGTCAGATTAAATACAATTTCAATATACGTAAAAATCCAACGAAACATTGTGCTCGCAACAATTAATGAAATTAAAATTTTCAATATCCAAAAATAATATTTTATAAAGTAATTACGTGTTTGGTGCATTTTTTATAGTTACTGCCCAGTTTTTATAATTACATCCCATTTATTATTTCTTAAAGCCCATTTTCTTGTTAAGCCTAATGCATCCCTCCTAGGAAAGATTTGCAGCCCAGCGGGGCGGAGAATAACAACTTGACCTTGCCTGGGTATTCCTACAAAAAGTATAGCTGGGCTAGCCATTTTCAGCTTGAAAAAAATTAATATCTGGGTTGGATATCTGGCCTGGGCTAGACGGGCCACAGCCCGCCTAGTTAATAGCTGCAGCGATGTTTTCGTTGTTGTTCAGAGGAGAAAAATTAATATCTGGGCTAAACGTCGCTCAAGAAAAACTCTACAGTGCTCACACCTCAAAAACACAAAATACTGCTCGAGCTGCTTGGTCCCAGCTGTCGGCCGCTTCTTGTGCAATTCTCTGGTTTATTGACTACATAGGTTGACAATGGTGTGGGACCATGATGTCAGGAAACCATGAGGAAACAAAAAAATTATAGTTTTATATACTAATAAGGAGGCACTTGCGTACGTGCGGCTATCGCCCTGGTGGGTCCCCACTGTCATCCTCTCCAAGTAAAGTCATCTCCTCATCCTCATGTCCGTTGACCATGTTGACAACGCGAGACGGCGGCGCCACGGCGAGCGCAACAACTAGAAGGACGACGGAGAGGGCCTCGCGGGCCCTACGGATGGTCTAATACAGCGCCCGCTGCTCATTCGGGAAGCCAGGATCATAGGGCCACATGTCCGCGACGACATTGTCATTCGCTTGTTCACCGGTGCTCGTTGAGGAGACGGAGGTTGCAGCACAGGTCCTCCTGCGCTGGTAGCTCTTCCACCATTAGGGCGTCGAAGTGCGGCCGCACCTGCTCTATGGTGAACACGGCATGAACCGGCTTGGACAGTGGAGCCGGCTCCTGGTCGGAAGCTACGTCCATTGTCTGATTGTCGTTGCTCAGCTCGGCGAGGTAGCTGGCGAGCCAGCATGTCCGGCTGCTGGACCGACCCGCTGCCAAGCACGAGTCTGACTGCCCTGGCCCACCCAGACCGCCTCCCTCGCCCCCGCGCGCTTTCCGCCCGAAACAGTCAGCGCCGCCCGCCCCGCTTCCCGGTGCATGCGATTGCTCCGCCTTCAAACGACACAAGTGCCGTCCGTCCGTCCTTCTGCCGCCCACATTAATGATACGCGGTTGCCGAGGCAGCTACTCCGGCGCCACATGTCCGTCCCTCCGCCGCCCACCATTGCTATATAAACTGCTGCGCCGGCCATAGCCGCAGTCATCCGCATCCGTTCCTATTCTCCTGTCCACACCACTACTGCCCACCATGGCTTCCTCGCGCTCCAGCGCTCTTCGGGACGGGCGGACGACGGACCACAAGGAGATGGCAGCCATTGCTGCCGACTGGCTGGCCGGCAGGCAGCCGGAGGACGACGACGCCCCAATGGAGAACATGGTAGTCGATGATCCGGCGCCAACCCCCTCCTCCGTGCCATCCTCGCCGGTGCATTGCACCATGACCATCGGCAAGGCCCATGCCCAATATATGGACATGGTGAGGCAGAAGCGTGAGGAGCAGTTCCGGGAGGCGCAGGCCGACGCCGCCTACAACCACCATCTCCTCCAGGAGCACCTGCAGGCAGAGGAGCAGATCGCCGCGGAGCGGGCGAAGCAGGAGGCGCTGCTTGACTCGTACCGCTCCGCCCGCGAGGGCCGCCTCGAGCACTAGCGGTACCGCATGCGGGTGGCGGAGGCTGCGGCCGCCTACAAAGAGGGCGATGAAGCGGGCAAGGCGCTGTTTGGCGAGACCGAGGACGAGGCAGAGGACAATGCCGGCTCCGACGAGTCCCCGCTCCGCTGGCGTCGACGAGGCCCTGCTCCGCTGAGGCCCCACGGCGCCAACAACGAGGCAGAGGACACCGCCGGCTCCGCCGAGGCCCCACCCTGCCGGCAATGAGAGGGAGGATTTCCCCCGCTTCGCCGAGGCGCCGCCCGCCGACAACGAGATAGAGGACATCGCCGGCTCCGCCGAGGCCCCGCCCCGTGGCCAACGAGGCCGCGCCACACAGAAAACAAGGAAGAGTAGAACACAGTAGGTCGCCGCCGCTCGAGTCCAAGTAAGGCCACCACTGCTACCCTCCGGTTGCTGGCACTGAGCTGTACATCATGGAGCAATTCTATGATTACAGGATGATTGAAGAGCGCTCCGTGGTTGAGCAAGCTCATGAGATACAGTCATTTGTGTAAGTGCATCTAGTGCCCCTTAGTGATTTTGGTGTATTGAAGACTTATAGGTTAAGGGACTAATGTGTTTGTGAGTGTACACAGATCTATAAGTCTATGAGGAGTTTGATAATTACAGAGAAAGTTGACCCCTAAAAATGAAGTTCTTCAACTGAAGACTTTGGATTTCTGAAGACTTTCTGAAGACTTTGAAAGTGAAGAAATTGGTGTGACCTTGAAGACTTGGTATTCATTTGAGGAATATGAAGCATGAAGACTTTTGTTTTCGTAGTTTCATTTTCTCTTTCTTGAGTCATAGGAAACACCGTACTGTTAAAGGGGGTCGAGGAAATACTAAGGAAAAATTTCCATGTGATGCTCAACTCAAAATCCTACACCTACCAATCCCTTTGAGTGAACCCATTGGAAATTTCATACAGCTCAGTCATATTCTTCAGTGGCAGAGACGAAGTTCTTCTGGTCTCTGAGGAATTTGTTCTGACTGAGGAGTTAGGAATTCGCCAGTGCGGATTGCCTACACAGTGAGGAACATGATAGCCCTGAGGAATTTGAACCTCAAATTTCCGACCGTTGCTGTGCTAGGAGCCAGCTGTCCCAAAATATCTACCCACCTAACGGCATATCATTGAAGGGCATTTATGTCTTATCATGCGGGCTCCTCCCTAGGCTATAAATAGCCGCCCCCTACAACCACTAGCTGGTTGGCTGCTCCGAAAGAAACTGACACTTGTCATTTGAGAGCGTCCCATCCTCCGAGGACTTTGAGCGAAAATCATCAACCCAAACACCTACAAACCCAAAGTGATTGAGCATCACTGAAGAGATTGATCCTGCGTGGATCCGACGCTTGTTACCTTTGAAGACTGTGCTTCTTCCAGACGGTTAGGCGTCATGGTCTAGAGCATCCAAGAGGAAATTGTGGATCGCCGAGTGACCGAGTTTGTGAAGGTTTGGAAGTCACCTGAAGACTTACCACGAGTGATTGGACGAGGTTTGTGTGACCTTAGTTCAAGGAGAATACGGTGAGGACTGTGTGTCCGGGACTGGGTGTCCTCAGGTTTAAATACCTAGCCGCTCCAACCAGACGTACAACTGAGACAGCAGTTGGAACTGGTCTACCAAATCATTGTCTTCACCAACCCAACTGGTTCTATTTCCTCAACTCTTTCATTTTCTCATTCCTGTGTTGTTCAATAGCTCATATCTCTGTTTGAAGACTTTGACTGAAGACTTTCTCAATTTCCTCAGTTCAATTTCCTCAGTCTGTTTGTCTTCATCCTGTGTTATCCTGTGTTTACACTTTCTGTACTCTGTGCGTGTTTTCATTTCATCATGATGACTATGCTTGTGCTCTGCTATGCATACTTGTGAGTACTTATTCCGCTGCAAGTAGTTCTTCGCTAAGGAATTTCCTCACCCACAAATTCCTCAGTGAAGAATTTATAAAAATCGCCTATTCACCCCCCTCTAGTCGATATAACGCACTTTCAATTTGCTAGAGAACTTGAGCACTTCAGTTGTATGCTACCAGACAAGTTTGTTGCCGGAGGTATCATCACTAAGCTTCCTCCTTCGTGGATCTCATTGGCACTCTTGATGTGGAAGAAAAGGCGAGAGCAAAGGACACACGTGCTCGAGGAATTGAGGGAGGATCTAGTGCCAATCTGGTACAGAAGAAGAACTTCTAGCCCCACAAGTTCAAGAACAAGGGCAAGTTTTATGGTAAAGCAAAGTTTGATGGGAAGAACAAGGCTGTGCAACACACGAACTTCAAGAAGAAGAATGACAAGAAGAAAGGTGTTTGTCATGTGGGGATCCTGATCATTGGGCTCCTAGTTGCCCTAATCGCTATGACAAGCTAGGCGGGTTGACCACTGACGGCCGGTTAGCTTCTTGGCGGCGACGTGGAGTTGGAGAGCTATGTTGGAGAAGGACACTGCTTCTAGTTAACTACTGGTGCAGTTGGCTGACTAACACATGGGCCCAACAGGCATCTGGGCCACATGTCAGTTACGCAACTGCACCTGCAGTTAAGTCACTTAAGCTTCTGTTCGGCTCAGTCGGACACAGGTGGGTAGCTTCAGTTAATTAATTATACCTCCGCGCACCCCTTTTTAGTTGAAGAATGTATGAAATGTAATGAAATCTGGCATGTTTATATGAAATCCGACCGTGTATGAATGAATTTATTTTGATTAGTTCGAATTCTTGTATCGCTGGCATTGGATGAACATGCAAAACAATACGTACTAGCATTATTCCCAGGGGGATCACCTCGTTTGCAGCAGTTTCACATGTACTCCCTCCGGTCCTTTCTAGTCTGCATACAAGTTTTGTCTGCAGTCAAAGTATCTCTACTTTGACCAATCTTATAGAAAAAAGTATGCACTTTCACAATGTGCGAAGTAAAAAGGAACAGAAGGAGTACAAAGAGTTTGACCAGCTTTTTAGCGTTCCTGCACATTGCAATCAAACACACAGGCCTGACAATTCATGGAGAACACTCAAAACAATCGATGATTATGCATCTCAGCGATTCACATGTCAGAGCCAATATTTACTTCACAACTAAAGAATAAAGAAAAAATGGATCGACACTGCTGACAGCAAAGGGCGTCCCATTCCAAAATATCAAACGCATGTTTTCTTGCTAAAATCAATGAGCAAAATTTGACAAGGTTTTCCCATTCCAAAATATCAAATGCCTACGATTGTGGAATGGGCAGGGTTTGCCATCAGTTCGGACATTGACATGGCACCTCGTGCTAAATAAACCAGCTGTTCTTTTTGTGCAGTTCCACCAAAATCAACCAAATTCGCGCGTAGCTTGTATGGTTTCGCCCTTATATGTTGCAACGCCTTGAACTTATCGTCACCTCCTTTCTTGTGGTGGAAATGAATGATTCGATGTATTCATGAACATTTTGTGCAGTTCCCATTGAAATCAAGCTGAGCACCCCTGTTTGCACAAATACAAAAAAAGTGATTAGTATAAAGCAAACTGTACTATGAATTGACAATTTAAACAGGCACCTACATGGTCCATGTAGAGCACACTTTTAGAAAAATGGAACTCACCGGAAAGAATCCTAGAACAACATTGTACTCACGCATCACAGCAAGAAAATGGAAATTTGCCAGTCCTTCTGAGCTGAAGTTAGTTTGGTCTTGTGGGGGGTAATGTAACCATCCTTCAACTGCTCCTTCTGATGGGAAGATAGACAGGGCTTCTTCATCCTGGCATAATCGGAACTAGTCACTTCACGTACTCCATATTCTTCTTCAGAGGAGGATGATCCTATTGTGCAAAGACAAGAGGATAACTAAATGCTAGCATCCCTATTTGCTCGAAAAAAAGGAAATGAAATATTTAAAACAACACAGATGAAGCACTTCTCAAGGACAATACCACTTTTTGATGACAGTATCTAAACAGTAGCACAACACCAATAGAGATGACAAAGCTCAATCATATGGATGAAATCAGTGGGCGAGTACCAACCTTTGTCAGGAGGCTTATTGTGTAGAGCATACAGATGAAGCACTTCTCCGAAACCATCTGTTGCTATCTACTATGGTGGCCATGCTTACTATATACTCCTCGATTAGATTAATGTTTCCAACATCTTCTTGTGCAGTTCCACTAAAATATATGGTATCTTCAAAGAAGATCCCTGTTTGCACAAGTAGAGATAATTACGTATTACATTAAGAGTGGCATCAAATCAGTGGCAAAACAATTGCTCGTTCCAGCCATAGCAATAAATTAAGATGAAAAACTATATCATTACTTGTGTCATCACAGTTCCAGTGCTTCATTACAGCACCAGGAGTTGATTTTTGTTTTTCTTCCGCTTGTTCTTCCCCTTCATCACTTGGTTCAATAACAGACAAGCTTCGCCTTCAATGTAAGATTTGGCATGTCAATTAGGTTGCACAAGTATAGCACTAAACAATGACATTAATTTTCTGATGAAAGTGGCAAAATACAACCCAACAGTTGCAAAATATCCTTGTCTTACCTCAATGGGATATTGCGGTGCACATACAGATTGGAAGTCTTGTCTCCATTTGTGCAGTTCACTAAAATCAAGCAAAATTACCGTACAAGTAGCACAACATATGAAAGCACACTGCAGAATCATGTGAAAGAAGGCTAGTACTGACCTCTCATGACGCAGAATTCAAACAACTCACAAGAAGAAGATCTGAACCAAATTTTCCAACACGGATAGGAAGTAAGATCTCCTCTTGTGCAGTTCCACTAAGATCAAGCAATCAAGCAACATTGTCAGTGTGACATTTTGGTTGAATTGCACAAAACACTCTTAAAACAAAAGTGTTTTGTGCAGTGCAACAAAAGGTCACAATGGCAACGAGGTGAAGTAGATAACCCTGTTTACACAGAGGTGCAAAGGAAACAACTAGTGGTCAATAACGATGGATGACACAGAAGCCAACAAAAAGAAGCATCTACCTTATCTAAATGGGAAAGAAAGCAAGACAGTAGCATTTCTCAAATGGTGGCATTGATTAATATTAACAAAGAGATTATATTAACAATAAAATTCGTTAAACATGTAATTTGCTTTTAACTGTGGCATTGCATCAATTTTCCAGCGGCATTATTAGAGGGTGTTTGTTTACAGGGACATTTTGGTGGAGGGACTAAAAAACTCCGTGTCAGTCCCATCTAAACCAAACAGGAGGGACTTTTAGGGGCTAAAAGTGGGCATTCGGACTAAAGAAAGAAGACCCCGAGGGAGAGTCTTTTTGGGACTTTTCCAACAGTTGCCCCTGCCGCGGATCGCACCTTGTCTCTATTAGTTCATTACAAGGGGTAACATGGTCTTTTAGCATGTCATTTAATAACCTCTAGTCCAGGTTTAGTCCCTGGAACCAAGCAGGTAGGGACTAGGGAGTTTTTAACCAAACAGGGCCTTAGATTAACAATAGCTAAAGAGTTGCACGGGACAGTGCACGCACCAGCACCATGTGCATCTACCGATGTACTGGGGTGATGCACAGACTGTTGCAACAAAGAACAAACAACCAAGGAGCATATTTGTGTTGGTCCCAGTTTTGTTATCTTTAAACACCTTTCCCTATGTGAGCGCAGCAAATCTAGTCCTGCTCAAACTCTACAGCCTTGTCCCCCAAAACAAAAGATCAGTTCGTTACAGATGTGCGTACTGTGTTTGTCATTGTTTTCCCTTTTCGACCAACGTAGGTGCTGGATAGCCAGTCTGTACTAGTAATTTCCCCATTTCCTTTCCTCTGTGAACCACGTCCTAGATTTATGCTATACAACTTTCCCCACAACTTTCCCCCATTCCTGTCCTCTTTGAACCACGTCTTAGATTCATGCGATACAACTTTCCCCACTACTTTCCCCCTTTCTTTCCTTTTTGAACCACGTCCAAGATTCATGCGATACAACTTTTCCCACTACATTTCCCCATTCCTTTCCTCTTTGAACCACATCCTAGATTCATGGTATACAACTTTCCCCACTACTTTCTTGTTTGATCCAACACCTAGATTCGAGTGCAGAAGCGGAAAAGACCACATGCAGCTAGAGCAATGCATGTGGAATAAGTAAATTATACCTTAAGGTTCTTGGGGTGTGGTTCGGTGGGCGACCGGAGGCTGTTCGAACCACACTATGTACGGTAGCGAAGAAGAAGGGGTCGGAGGCCCTCCCGCGCCACCGCTGGGTGAAAGTGAACAGCTGAGCCGGTAGTGGATTCCCTCCTTCGCCGACGACGACAGTGTTAAGCCTCCTTCCCTTCCCGGCGGACGGATCCTACCGGCTCTTTGACCAGCAGTGAGGGGAGAGAGAGGCCAACGAAGTCTTGTTTAGATCTGGAGAGGGTGAGAGAGTGTGAAGAGAGCAACTACAAGCAGACCAGCAGTGAGGGGAGAGAGAGAGGCCAACGAAGTCTTGTTTAGATCTGGAGAGGGTGAGAGAGTGTGAAGAGAGCAACTACAAGCGCTGAGGCTCCAGTGTGTATATATATACTGGAGAGAGAGTGTGAAGAGTGCAAACCCTAGAAAACAAGCGCCGAGGCTGCAGCTTATTCATGATGAGGTGATTATACGGTCACTACGAGATCGTATAGCTCCGTATCCATCCATTTTGACCAGTCAAAGAATCCTCCTGGCACGAATTATGCTCAAGTGTAGTTATCGAACCCGAGACCTCAAGTTTGATGAGCGAACAGGCTAACCAGCTACACAACCCTCCCGTTATGTTCAACGAGAGGAAAGTAACCTTTTATACATTCCTGCATTCGTGTGACAAGCATGCCGTGTTTTTTTTGTGTGTGGGAGTCATTGGGATTTAAATCATAATCGTGTCATGTGGCTTTGGTGGTAAGACTATCCACAGTGGTGCAGAAATAATGTAGCCTTAGTCACCTTACCTCTCTCCACGTAGTACGTTGGGTCCCACCAGTCAGAGGGTGAAACAAACAAATTAATAAGAAAAATTAAAAGCGCCAGCGGTGTATCTTACCTCACACATCTCGCTACTGCTCGGGAACACTGTGCAATTGATCCCTTTGTTCGCTCATGTACTATTTTAAGTGAATCCTTATTATAACATGCACACAATTTTGGGCACTTGTATTCGACCTAAGTCAGTGTGCCACCGTATCTCATACGACTCCCTCCATCTAGGTGTAATAAGTCACGTTAGAAGGTGCAGCGGGACCAAGGTGCAAGCAGATTGGAGGAGGAGAAACTTGACCGGTCATTCCTCCAATCAAAGCCCTGATTTCTGTCTCTAAACGCAACAATTAATCCAAACAACTAAGAGATGCCGTTTTAGCTACCATGCAGGGCCACGTATTAACTCGCATGCAAGCCGACTTTGATTTCTTGACTGATCAACGCGTAGTTGCGCTCCATGCATTGGGTTTCCGGGGGAGATAACAAGGCAGAGTAAGGAGCGTTTGGTTACATTGATAAGGCTGGTCATAGTGGTGAGTAACTTGGACTAGTAACATGCATACGTTACTACTACGCGAAGTTTGCCGTCGGAAGCGAGCCGATCTGGCTCTCCTGAGCTAGCAAGGTTTTTCTAGCCCACCCAAGCTAGCTGGCCCACAAAAGCTAACATATTTTAACAGTTCCAAAACGCCTAACCTTGTCGGGCTATGCTATAAGCTATTCTTGCTAAGGATCCAAACGCTCCCTAAGTAACAACGCTTGCTAGCAACGAGGCCAGGAGGGGATTGAGATGCGAAGTTAATGGACGACGCCTAAACATTCTGGGAATATCTGATTTCCGTAGGATGACTTAACACCTAGACGGAGGGAGTACTACTCCTCAGTCCAGGTTTGATGGAATATTCGTCACCTCTTCTCTTCTTGTACGTACTCCATTGTATCTCACTTCCTGTGGCTTCGCACTCGCACGATTTTCCTATTCTATGAACCTGTGTGTGCGTGCGTGTGTGCGTGTGCGTGTGCATGTGTGTGTTTAACAGCATGTGTGTGTTAGAGAGAGCGACAGATCGACCTACTCCTATAGAGAGATGGTGTGTAGTGTACGATTTTAGCCGCGAGAGTTGGTGCATCCTCTCGTTTCCGGGCATCCGGTAGGGACAGGCGGACAGCTGCAATGCCCGCTCCTGACCAGCCTGGCCCACCCAAAGCCCCTCCATCGCCCGCACGCGCTTCCCGTCTGAAACGGTCAGCGCCGCTCCAAAGAATCGGTGCCGCATTCATGCCCAGGCAGAGCGTACGCGACCTCTCACTGGCGCCTGCGTTGAAGCGAGAAGCGGATTCAAGAGTGATGGTTGCTTTGTCCGTCCAACTTACTGCTGGGTCTATGTGATTTGACGGCTCATTGGTCATTATTACTGAGGTGGTAGGACTGCTGGATGTCCAATGCTTTCGGTGAAAGGAGGTACTACTAGATTACAATTTTCTCCATTCTTACGACGGAGGAGTGCAAGAGCAGTGAAAATACGCAGGCTCAGTGATTACATGGCCCACCTCACACTATCACCATATTTTCTGGACACCGTGCAACAACTAACTCTTTACATAGTACTCCCTCCGTTCCTAAATATAAGTCTTTGTAGAGATTCCACTAGGTGGACTACATACGGAACAAAATGAATGAATCTACACTTAAAATGCATCTATATACATCCGTATGTGGTTCATGGTGAAATCTCTACAAAGACTTATATTTAGGAACGGAGGAAGTACTTGTATAGTACGTACTGTAATTTATCAGCGAGATAGTACAATGCTATGAAGCTTCCAGCTTCTGTTACATGTATCTTGCGTCCAAGGTTGCCCGTTGCAACATTTCATCAAATACAAAGGAGACTAACATGCATGCTATTGCATTTCAATGATTGAAAGATCATAGCAAATATGTACTCCCTCCGTTCCAAAATAAGTGTCTCAACTTTATGCTACATACGGAGCAAAATGAGTGAATCTACACTCTAAAATACGTCTATATACATCAGTGTTTGGAGTATGTACTAGTAGTTCATATTGAAATCTACTAAAGGACATATATATTCCAAACAATATGATAATCTCTCTAACCAAGGTAGTGGGGTCGAGGAGTAAACAGAGAGATTAGTAAAATTTTCTCCTCGTCCTGCGAGCCACCGCACACGTGGGCGAGGGAGCGGGCGTAAGGCGTACAATACTACTACTAGTAAGCAAGCTTCACCTCATCCTGCGAGCCACCGCGCCCGTGGGCGGGGGAGACAGCGTACTAAGCAAGCTTCTCCTCGTTCTGTGAGTTGACGGGACACATCAAAAGTACTCAAGTGTATAGAGCCTTGCCTCTAAGGTAGGCCCCACATGGTTTGCCTCTTTTTTAACATAACGCGTCAAGTCGCAATTTGTTTGTTCACCCGTGGTAGACGATCCTCCCTCCATCTAGTGGACAACCAGTACACGTGTCAAATTACCATGTGGGCTGCCTTTTCGTACAGAAATGAGCTCCACCGTGTACCTGCGCGGGTGTGGTTGGGAAAGAGACGGGAGTACGTGCTCCGTGCGTGCACCTCTTCTCTTCGTGCACGTCCCCCACCTACGTGGGTGTGTGTGAGAGATACAAACCTAGACAAATGGCTTGTGCGTTCATGAGTGTTTTTTGTTTGGGGGGGGGAGGTTGATTTCGGGAATGTATTTGTGGGAATATGTGTCGATGAAATCTCAAACAAAATTTTGCATGCAATGTGTGTGAAATGGAGGCCTATCCATATCATATATAGAGGGTCGGGCGATCCACGAGAAGAGAGGGAGGGGTCATAGATATCGATAGAGTCGAAGAGAGGAACAAGTGGGTGGGTGCGAGATCGATGAAGAGGGCCATCGAAATTGTGTGTGTGTGCAAGTCAAAGATATAGGGCGACTGACCTAGCTACCGGAACGTCAGAGGGCACAGGTCAAGTTTGTGTGTGGCATGGAGACATGACTAGAGCGCTCGATGTATTGGTGTGTGTGTGTGGGAGGGGGTGGGGGGAGGGGTAGGCAGAGGCCTAACTATAGAGGTAGAATGACTCGTATATGTGTTGAGAAGGAGAGACCCAGCTATGTCTTGAGGGAGATCGGTCGACATCCATACATAACTGAAGGACGGGAAATAGGACGGGTCAGAGAGAGAGAGAGAGAGGAGAGAGAGGGGGAGGGAGAGGGGTAGAGTGCTGGATGGGTGATGGAGTTGCTTCTCGAAGATGGTGGGAGAGGCCTACTAGACAAACTGAGGGTGGAACTGTAATATTATCAATAAGAGTGGGGATGTGTTTCTGTGTGTGCCTGTGCGTGATAGATCTGTCGGGACACATCCATGGATGATGAAGGGGAACCATGTGTTTGGTAAGCAAACCTAACTACATCGGTAGATCAATTGTTGTTTGTCGGAGGAAGGGAGAGACATAACTAATGCGGTAAATCGATCGACGCTTGGGGAAAAACGAGTTATACGGACCTAGCTAGCTATGTGTATAGCGGGAGATCGGTCGGTGTACGTCCATTTGTTAGAGGCAAATAAGGCCCGGCGAGACGGATAGACAAAGAGAATGGAGCTAGGAGGTGGTGCGAGAGGCCTAGCTACTAGCTAGATAGGGGGAGGAGTGTGCGGTTGTGAGATCGATGAAAAGAGGGGCGAGAGTTTACACGTGTGTGGGACCGTATGAGAGAGACGAGGCAAGGACACATAAAGGACGAGATTGAAGGTGCGTGTGTATGTTGTAGGCAGACATCGCTGGAGAGGTTTATCGATCGGTGTGTGTCGGAAAGGAGTTGTGGAGACTGTGGGAGAACGACCTAAAGAAAAAAAATGAATGTGCGCGATGGATAGAATGCTGAGGGAGGGGGAGGGCGAGGAGGGCGTGTGCATGTATGAGAGAAAGTTAGTGGTAGCTACAAAGGTTAGAGGATTGTGTGGGTGTAAGAGACTAACAAAGATCATAATTTGATATGAAAGTGGATTCATATATTTGAATAGGAGATCATAGTGTTTTAAACATATGCATGCATGAATATAGCGGTGATACGCGTGTTGTGGTTTTGCACATGTTATACCATAATGTGATAATGCATGGCGTTTGCAACTCACAGCTAAATGTCGAACAATCTAAACCATACTATACATCGAACAATCTCACATTTTATTTGAATTTGTGATAATGTGTGGCGTTTGCAGCTTACAACTAAATATCGAACAATCTAAACAATACTATATATCGAACATTCTCACATTTTATTTGAATTTGTGGTAATGTGTGGTGTTTGCAACTCACATCTAAATACTTGTAGGCGTAGGGGGCGGGGCACCATACATAATGTGATAAACACATTATACATATGAGACATGGTTTAGTTTGTGAAGATCTAGCTAGAGCTTGAAATGTACTATGATTTGAAATCAACATAAAGTGGATTCAAAAAATCGAGTTCGAGTTCATATAGTACACATAGTTCATATGCAACTCGAGACTAATCATGTGGTGTGCTGTGAAGATAATACACAAACGATGGTTTAACTTGACAATAATGACGATTGTAGATCTTATTAAAACAGAGAAACGAATTCAAATGCTTTGACTTCACAACAATCATTATTGTAGATCTTATTCAAAATGAGAAACGAATTCAAATTTAGTTCATATTGAAGCGGTAGTATATACGTTTGGAATGCACTGAAACATTCATTTGAGTACTAGGTTGCATGCATTATACACGTAGCGAAATATTTTAATTGAACATAACATGAATTCAAAGTTTTGAATGACATCTGTAGTGCGAATTGATTTGGTACAGTACACGTTAGGCTTGTCCGGAAATTTCAACCCGCGCTTTGTTAGCCCGAAATATTTAAGATATATCTTTGTCTCGTTGTGCTCCGACAACTCCCTCCATCTCAACCCGCGCCTTGCTATTCCAAAATTACAACGCGCGCGAAAACTCCCACCTCCTGTGAAATCCCGACACGCGAAATGCCCGTGATACCCCTGAACCAAAAGAACCACGTCAAATAGGTGGGGGTACTTTCGTAACTTACCCCACATTTCGGACAAGCGCCTCCCTAAGCCATGGTTCCCCACTCCCATCCCATCCGCCCACCCATTCGTACACCGAGGCCGGGAAAACCCGCGAAGCCCCACACCCTCCTCCGTCCACCACATAGATGAAGGACACTGTCGGATGATAATTCAACAAAAGATCTGACGTTCCATAACGGAGCTTATGTGAGCATTAACACAAAGTCAGAGGAAGAAATAATGCAAGGCATTGGATTACAGAAACAACTGACTAATTCAAAGCTCAATGCAAAGAAATTTATGATTTCCAAATCAAGGGATCAGAAGCAATCGTTCTGATCGAAAATGAATTAGTTCAATAGACTTAGAAGCTCAACCGATCAAGGCATTGATTGGTCAAGAACCAGCTCATATCCAAATGACGTCTGAGCCGGAAGAATAATCCTAGGATTCGACTGATGATTATGAACATTTGCAACTTATTGAATCAATGGACTCAAAATGATAGTGACAAAGGAGGCAAATAAGATTACTATACTTATGGGATTAACCATAATGCAAGCAAGCAAGAATTTCAAGAACAACGGGCTGTTGAGGATTTTTGAAAGATCAAATAGTATTTCGAAGACTTTGGTGAAACACATGAACAACTGGGGAGAAACAAATCCTCGGTGGGTGTGTGAGGATTAATTTGTAGGTGTATTCAGGTGACAAAGAACTGCAAGGCGGTAAGCTCAAAGGATTCTCGGAACAACGGAGAGCAGTTCGAGGCATCTTGTAATAACAAGATCAATGGGATTGAATGTAAGAATGGCAGGTGTATGCAGTTATCCATAAGGATATAACAATGGTAGGGAATTTGCAAGGACGGTAGGCACAAGTGTCTCGCGAGAACATCCTAGAGTATCTTCGAAATCTTCTGGTGCAGTAGCCGATCATCTGTAATAAGGGCTCTCCAGATGGATATGATCACGAGATCCTAATGTTAGAGTTAGTAATTTCATTTTAACCCAAATAGAAGAGAGATAAGAGTCCCAGAGTATAGATGAGGAATAAAAGATCCTAATACCACCCAATGGCGACGTGGGCCTGTAAGCCAGACATCCATGTTAGTAAAAGTTTAGTAAGGACTAGACTCGACTTCGGCCAAGGAGTGTGGAAGGGGCATTCCTACAGGCAGTCGGCTCTGATACCAACTTGTGACGCCCCCGATTCAATCGTACACTAATCATGCACGCAAACGTGTACGATCAAGATCAGGGACTCACGGGAAGATATCACAACACAACTCTAAAACATAAATAAGTCATACAAGCATCATAATACAAGCCAGGGGCCTCGAGGGCCCGAATACAAGTGCTTGATCATAGACGAGTCAGGGAAACAACAATATCTGAGTACAGACATAAGTTAAACAAGTTTGCCTTCAGAAGGCTAGGACAAACTGGGATACAGATCGAAAGAGGCGCATGCCTCCTGCCTGGGATCCTTCTAAACTACTCCTGGTCGTCGTCAGCGGCCTGCACGTAGTAGTAGGCACCTCCAGTGTAGTAGGAGTCATCGTCGACGGTGGCGTCTAGCTCCTGGGCTCCAGCATCTGGTTGCGACAACCAGGAAGAAAGGAAAGGGGGAAAAAGGAGGAGAAAAGCAACCGTGAGTACTCATCCAAAGTACTCGCAAGCAAGGATCTACACTACATATGCATGGGTATCTGTGTAAAGGGGCAATATCGGTGGACTGAACTGCAGAATGCTAGAATAAGAGGGGGATAGTTAGTCCTGTCGAAGACTACGCTTCTGGTAGCCTCCATCTTGCAGCATGTAGAAGAGAGTAGATGGTAAGTTCACCAAGTATCATCGCATAGCATAATCCTACCCGGCGATCCTCTCCTCGTTGCCCTGTTAGAGAGCGGTCACCGGGTTATATCTGGCACTTGGAAGGGTGTGTTTTATTAAGTATCCGGTTCTAGTTGTCATAAGGTCAAGGTACAACTCCAAGTCGTCCTGTTACCGAAGATCACGGCTATTCGAATAGATAAACTTCCCTGCAGGGGTGCACCACGTTATCCAACACGCTCGATCCCATTTGGCCGGACACACTTTCCTGGGTCATGCCCGGCCTCGGAAGATCAACACGTCGCAGCCCCACCTAGGCACAATAGAGAGGTCAGCACGCCGGTCTAAATCCTATGACGCAGGGGTCTGGGCCCATCGCCCTTTGCACATCTGCACGTTGCGAACGCGGCCGGAAGCAGACCTAGCCTAGCAGGCTTACGGTCCAATCCGGCGCGCGCCGCTCAGTCGCTGATGTCACGAAGGCTTCTACTGATACGACGACGTCGAGTGCCCATAACTGTTCCCGCATAGCTGGTTAGTGCGTATAGGCCAGTGGCCAGACTCAGATCAAATACCAAGATCTCGTTAAGCGTGTTATTTTGAAGTAACCGCGGACGCCGACCAGGGCCAGGCCCACCTCTCACCTACGTAGTCTCAACCTGCCCTGTCGCTCTGCCACAAAGTAACAGGCGGGGGCCATCGGGAACCCAGGCCCACCTCTACCGGGATGGAGCCACCTGCCCCTTCAGCCCCATCTTCGAACACTATCATAAGTAATGTAACAGTATAAAGTATATAGCATATGCCCGTGATCACCTCCCGAAGTGATCACGGCACAGTAGTATAGCATGGCAGACGGACAAGAGTGTAGGGCCACTGATGGAATACTAGCATCCTATACTAAGCATTTAGGATTGTAGGTAAAGGTAACAACAGTAGCGGCAAAGACAGGCTATGCAGCAGAATAGGATTAACTGAAAGCAGTAACATGCGACACTATTCTAATGCAAGCAGTAGAGAGAAGGAATAGGCGATATCTGGTGATCAAGGGGGGTTGCCTGGTTGCACTGGCAAGAAGGAAGGGTCGTCAACAACGTAGTCGGTCGGGGCACCAGTAGCGGCGTCGGTCTCGTAGTCTACTGGAGAGACGGGGGGGGGGGGAAGAAACAATGAATACAATGCAAACAGATGCATAACGATGCATGACAATGCAAACAGCGGTGCTAGGAGTGCCCTAACGCGGTAAGAGGTGATACCGCCGAAGGAGGGGGAGGGAACATCCGGGAAAGTATCCTCGGTGTTTCGCGTTTTCGGAAAGATGAACCGGAGGGGAAAAGTTGCGTGTTCGCTATGCTAGGGATGTGTGGCGGACGAACGGGCTACATATTCGGATTCGTCTCGTCGTTCTGAGCAACTTTCATGTAGAAAACATTTTCATCTGAGCTACGATTTATTTTATACTAATTTTAAAAGATTTAATCAATTTTTGGATTTAATAAATTAATTTAATTCGAAAATTAATTAATGCATCAGCCTGACGTCAGCATGGCGTCAGTAGTCAACGTTGATCGTTGACCTGGTCAACCTGACATGTGGGTCCAATGGGACCCACCTATCATAGACTGTTCAATTAAGTAATAGTAGTTAATTAGTTTAATTAGTTAATTAGGTTAACTAAACACAATTAATTAAGTTAATTAATTTAATTAATTAATATTTTATTTATTATTATTATCATTTATATATTCTTTTTTATTAAAACCTTTTTTTCGTTCTGGGCATGGGCCCCGTTTGTCATAGGCCCAGGGGGGCCTAACGGGCGCACGGGCGAGCGGGCGCTGGGGCGTTGAGGGCGAAGCCAGGCGCGGGTGCTAGGCGCCCGATTGGGCGAGGCCATCGGCGCGGGGTGGGGCTCGGCGTTCGGCGTCGGCGAGGCAGGGCCGGCCGGAGTGGCGCAGGGCGGTGGAGCGGTGCAGCAGCGGTTGCGGTGGCGGGAGCGGGCACGCACGGCCGCGGCAGAGCAGGGAGAGGGAGTGGCAGGCGCGGGTGATCCAGAGGCAGCAGCTAGCGGCAGGCAAGGCCGGCGAGGCCAGCGGGCGGCGCGCGCGTGGTGGCGACCTTGGCGACGCACGGGTGCGCGCGGAGGCGCACGTCGGGTCGGTTGTGAGCGGCGAGCGGCGTCGCGGCAGAGCGAGTCGAGGCTCGGGAGCGCGCGCGGGGGCACGCCGGGCGGGGTGGCGCGCGGCGGTGCAGGGACAAGGGCGGGGCGCGGGGCGCACGGGGGAAAGGGGGGGCAGCGCGAGCGAGGGCGCGTGCGCGCGCACGGGGACATGGGAGGGAGAGGCCTGGGGCCTCACCATGATTCGTAGGGACGGGGGCAGCGGGGGTCGGGGTGGTCGATGGGGACGACGTCGGAGAGGAAGCAGGCCGGTGGGGAGGAGGAGGCAGGCTGGTGGGGAGGTCCGGCGAGGTCGTCCTCTAGGGGGGTGGCGATTCGGTGTCGACGAGGTGGCGTCGGGGACGGCGAGCGGCGTCGGGGCGCGTCGGGGAGGAGGCGAGGCGGCGGGGGCGGCGCCAACGGGGACCAGGTCGGCGATGGCGACGAGCGCGGGGGAGGGGCGCCAGCGCCCGATCCAGATCGGGATCGGAAGGAGATGTGGGCGAGAGGGGAACGTGGGGGAAGTGGGGTGTGTGTGCTAGGGTTTCGGGGGTGGGGAGGTTAGTAGGCGCGGGTGGGCCGGCCTGGTTGGCCCGATGGCCAGCTGGGCCGAGGCCTAGTGGGGTGGAAGGGGTCAGGCTTTTGTCTTTTTAGTTTAGTTAGGTTCTACTTTTCTTTTTATTTAATTGTTTTGTTGTTTCCATCCACTATAAAATATCTAGGCATTTTATAAAAATGTGTTTGTTGCATCTTATTTACATATGCAAATTATGGCACCTCCCGAACATTTTTGTTTTAACTTTTGAAAACATTTATTGTTGACATTAATTTGAATTTGAATTTTGAAACGGTTTCGAATCATCGCGAGGTTAACAACAGTGACCGTGGTGACGGGGCATCATTAGCGTGGGATTACTGTAGCTTAATTATCCGGGCGTCACAAATCTCCTCCACTACAAGAAATCTCGTCCCGAGATTTAAGAGGGGAGTAAGGGGGAAAGTTCTGGTTACGATATTCTAACGGATCTTATCGAAGAAGTTAATCCCTTTCATTGATGTCTTCAATTCTTTATTCCAATGCATCATGATGAAGTTCTCGTCCTTTCTTCGGGAACCCCATCGTACATACGAAAGGATAAGGGGGTATTACGGAAGAACGGACCACTACAATGTTTGCTTATCTAGTAGATAACATCAGGGAAGGTGGCAGAAAGTAACTCTCGAATCTAATCTTAAGAAAATATCGAGAGCAAAGTAAGAAGGTGCAAAATAGAAGTTTCAAGTGCATAGGCAATCGTTCATTGCCTGAGTCTGAAAGGGGTTCAGTGTAATGGGGATAAGTATTGCGTCTGATACCAGATTAGATCACTAGGCAGGTGGTCCGTGAATTACATACGAAGTCAAGCGCGAGGAACAACCTTGGGAACAGGGGTGTACAGGAGAGTCAAGTTTTGATCCTGTGGAACTATGGGTTATGGGCCCACCATGTGGGTTAAAGGTAGGAAGGTGCTAATCAATTTGCACGGTCAAGATAGCAAGGCAGGTCAGAGTATTGCCTGTCAGTTATGTCAGCAACAACATCAGTACCAAGGGCGAGGAACGAAGAGAACCATTTTCCTGCTCGTTGAACGAGGCGGAGCAATAGGCAAAGTTCTCGTCCATCGGTGGCTACCGGAATGTCATCAACAATAGTAACAGGGTCTTGCTGACAGAATTGTACACCGAGATGTTTACGTAAGCAGGAGAATATTACTGCTTAGATCATATAGATCAGAAGCAACCTTATACCAACCAATGGAAAGGAAAAATAAGATTATCATATTAAACAGAACAATGGAAAGGAAAATGTGTTTAAACACATATTTCAGGGGTATATCCTTCCCAAGGACGAGCAGAGCATGATATCCAGGCCAGGATAGAAAGTAGAAAACCATTTAGGTAAGGGGAGAGGAAGTTCATGACATTACCCAAACAACGGTGTTTGAATAATTGATAACGAAAATTTAGCATTGTGCTTCAAATGTTTTTATTGAAGATCGAAGTACCACATACATGCTTCGAGATATCATTGATATGGTCTTCAAGCAATGTCGGACTTGGGATAAACAAAGGATCCATTAGGAACAACTCATAGAATAAGTCTTACACTTTCCTCATGGAAGAATGGCTAACCTTGCTAAAAAGGGAACTATAACAATAGGTCCTCCGGCTAGGTGTGCTAGGCATGACATCACCTTAATGGGCCATATAACGACAAAATGTTATAACTCTTGGAAATATGTTCCAACCATCATATCTGACCAAGATTCAGATCTAATTGGTGTCAGGATACCTCAGACTCAGGAGGCCTGAGAAGGAAAGGTGCAAGCCAAATTGTCGAGATGACATTGTAAGATTCTCGGGGAATGAACTATGGAAGCGAGTTCTGAAACAAGAGTTCATCATTAAACCAAGGTGAGAGTGAGGAGTTGGTTGATAGACTCAACGACAATTCATCAAGAATTCCAACAAGATGGATTACCACAATTATGTAAACAAGGTGATAACATTGGTTAGATCAAAAGATATAATGATGTATGCTCGAGGAGAACATCCACGAGTAAACATTGGTTGAAAGGTGCACCCAAAATATGGGCATAGGTAGCATGATCAATGTTAGAATGGTGATTTCATAACCAAAAGACTTAGAATGAAGCTATCGACCATTCACTTCAAAGTAATAGAGTTGCTAGAAGTTTTGAATTCACACATCATAGTTCAATTCCCGGTATTCCAGTTAGAAACAACACGGGGACCAAGAAAGAATGGTGATGGTGAGAAGTATCACTGTACCAAGAATTCTTAAGAGGTGGAGTAATCCTCACGACATTCTTGACATAAAAGATGGTAATACTCCGAGGTAAATAAGAACTAATGCTGGATAGCAAGGAACTCAAGGTATAACACAGAACACGAACAAGTTTGTGTTGGAGGGGAGGCATTAAAGTGGTCGATGACAACACAAATCATCGAGGGCAAGGATGGTATTTCTCATCATGAATTCAATTGATATCCTGGAAGAGCTCCGAATGCTGATGATGATCACGAGACATTTGTCGAGAGACTTCATGAAGATGTAATCGATCGCGATGACATCAAGTTAAAGGAATGATGAAGCAAGAGGTTATTGGAACCATGGGTACGACACAAACTCGAAATCAAACTTGCTGTTCAAGGCGAAATGGTATGACGAGGAAGATCGACGTAAGCTTAGCTCATCATCGAAAGTTGTGCTCCGGGATTAAGGACCAGGTAGCACAGTTAAAGTTTAGCATGATAATGATATAGCCGAGCAGGCTAGGACTTACGTGATCGAGTTCAAATTCGTAAGTAATGAAGGTTACCAAGATTTGTTTAATCGCGGCGCGAACTCGATTCAGTTATCGGTGTCTTTGAGTGTCTAATAACTCAGAGCCCGTGAAAAAATTGGAATCAGTGAGAATGTAGTACTTGATGAAGAACTCATAAGAAGTTACGCAGTTCCGTGATAATCTCGAGATACCAGGGGGGTAATACTCGACGACAGATCAAAGTATAGGTTGGACCGGGGTATTGCTCTACAGAAGACAAGTGCTTAAACTTGCACGAGAAATGGTATTTAAAGGAGAACATGGTCGGAACCACGATTGCAAAAAGGCCAGATCCCAAATATAAAATGAACCTATACCAAAGGAATAATTAATTTAAGAGAAGCTTTAATAATAAGATCTACATCGTGTCCATGGGCATGAACACAAGGTTCAAGGTCGACTCCCACTTCTGCAATGCATAACCTTTCATTCACCTCTCGCGTTCGATGAAGTTGTAGAGTTGAAATTTTATCTGGCAAAATACCAGAAGAGTATGACTAGTGAAAACTTTCGCGTTCACACATATTAAAGAAGGCATAGGTCAACCCATCGGGACATCGTGGAAACATATACCACAAGATTCAATAGTAAATATCACCAGCTCGAAAGCAGAGCATGTTCGACAAAGCAGAGGATACAATTTACCAAAGGCATTATGTATCCGAGAAAAGACTCACAAAGTTATTGAATATGAAGGACGTTGTTGGATAAAATCCAACAAAGGATTTGATGGTCCACAAGAGATCTGATGTGAGCATCGGTACTCAACTAGAAGAAGAAACAATGCGAAGGCATTGGATTATAGAAGCAACTGGCTAATTCAAAGCTCACATGTAAAGGAATTATGATTTCCAAATCAAAGGATCAGAAGCAAACGCTCTGATTAAGGATGGATAAGTTGAGTAGGCTTAGGGTACAATCGAAGGCAATTGGATTGGTTGAGAACCAGCTCACGTTTAAAATGACGTCTGAGCCGAAAGGATGAACTCTAGGATCTGATTGACGATTGCGAACATTTGCAACATATTGAATCAAGGGACCCAAGATGTTAAAGGCAAAGGACGTTAATGAATATTGCTAGGCATTTGGAATTAACCATAATGTAGGCAGACAAGAATTTCAAGAGCCATAGGCTGCAGAGGATTCTCGAAAGATCAGATAGTACTTCAAAGAATTTTATGAAACACCTGAACAACTGGGGATGGACGGATCCCCGGTAAGTATGAGGAATTATTCGTGGGGGTATTAATGCGGCAAAGAGCTGCAAGGCAGTAGGCACAAGGATTCTTGGAACAATATCGAGTATTTCGGGGTATCTTGTAATAACAAGACCAACTGGGGATGAATGTAAGAATGACAACTGCATGTAGTTATCCATAAGGGTTGACGGTGGAGAGAGAATTGCAAACGCGATGAACACAAGTTCTCGGGTTAACAGCGGAGAGTATCTTCAGGGTCTTCTGGTGCAGCAGACGATCATCGGTAATAAGGTGCTCTCCGGGTGAAAGTGATAACGAGATCCTAATGTTAGATTTAGCAAAATTCATTTTAACCTGAATAGAAGAGAGATCAGAGTCCCAGAGTATAGACGAGGAATAAAAGATCCTAATACCACCCAATGGCGACGTGGGCCCTTAAGCCACACAGCCATGTTAGAAAAAGTTTCGCAATGTCTAGACTCGATTTCGGCCAAGGAGTTTGGAAGGGGGATTCCTACAGGCAGTTGGCTCTGATACCAACTTGTGACGCCCCCGATTCAGTCGTACACTAATCAAACACGCAAACGTGTACGATCAAGATCAGGGACTCACGGGAAGATATCACAACACAACTCTAAAAATAAAATAAGTCATATAAGCATCATATTTCAAGCCAGGGGCCTCGAGGGCTCGAATACAAGAGCTCGATCATAGATGAGTCAGCGGAAGCAACAATATCTGAGTACAGACATAAGTTGAACAAGTTGCCATAAGATGGCTATCACAAACTGGAATACAGATCGAAAGAGGCGCATGCCTCCTGCCTGGGATCCTCCTAAACTACTCCGGGTCATCGGCGGACTGAACGTAGTAGGCACCTCGGTGTAGTAGGGGTCGTTGTCGACGGTGGCGTCAAGCTCCTGGGCTCCAGCATCTGGTTGCGACAACCAGGTAGAATGGAAAGGGGCAAAAGAGGGAGAAAAGCAACCGTGAGTACTCATCCAAAGTACTCGCAAGCAAGGATCTACACTACATATGCATGGGTATATGTGTAAAGGGGCCATATCGGTGGACTAAACTGCAGAATGCCAGAATAATAGGGGGATAGCTAATCCTGTCGAAGACTACGCTTCTGGCAGCCTCCATCTTGCAGCATGTAGAAGAGAGTAGATGGTAAGTTCACCAAGTATCATCGCATAGCATAATCCTACCCGACGATCCTCTCCTCGTCGACCTGTGAGAGAGCGATCACCGGGTTGTATCTGGCACTTGGAAGGGTGTGTTTTATTAAGTATCCGGTTCTAGTTGTCATAAGGTCAAGGTACAACTTCGGGTCATCCTGTTACCTAAGATCACGACTATTCGAATAGATAAACTTTACCCAACACGCTCGATCCCCTTTGGCCGGACACACTTTCCTGGGTCATGCCCGGCCTCGGAAGATCAACACGTCGCAGCCCCACCTAGGCTCAACAGAGAGGTCAGCACGCCGGTCTAAATCCTATGCGCGCAGGGGTCTGGGCCCATGGCCCATTGCACACCTGCATGTTGTGTGGGCGCCCGAAAGCAGACCTAGCCCCCTTAATACAAGAGTAGGCTTACGGTCCAATCCGGCGTGCGCCGCTCAGTCGCTGATGTCACGAAGGCTTCTACTGATACGACGACGTCGAGTGCCCATAACTGTTCCCGCATAGCTGGTTAGTGCGTATAGGCCAGTGGCCAGACTCAGATCAAATACCAAGATCTCGTTAAGCGTGTTATTTTGAAGTAACCGCGGACGCCGACCAGGGCCAGGCCCACCTCTCACCTAGGTAGTCTCAACCTGCCCTGTCGCTCCGCCACAAAGTAACAGGCGGGGGCCGTCGGGAACCCAGGCCCACCTCTACCGGGATGGAGCCACCTGCCCCTTCAGCCCCATCTTCGAACAGTATGATAAGTAATGTAACAGTATAAAGTATATAGCATATGCCCGTGATCACCTCCCGAAGTGATCGCGGCCCAGTAGTATAGCATGGCAGACGGACAAGAGTGTAGGGCCACTGATGGAATACTAGCATCCTATACCAAGCATTTAGGATTGCAGGTAAAGGTAACAACAGTAGTGGCAAAGACAGGCTATGCAGCAGAATAGGATTAACTGAAAGCAGTAACATGCGACACTATTCTAATGCAAGCAGTAGAGAGAAGGAATAGGAGATATCTGGTGATCAAGGGGGGGGGGGTTGCCTGGTTGCTCTGGCAAGAAGGAAGGGTCGTCAACAACGTAGTCGGTCGGGGCACCAGCAGCGGCGTCGGTCTCGTAGTCTACAGGAGAGACGAGGGGGAAGAAACAATGAATACAATGCAAAAAGATGCATAACGATGCATGACAAAGCAAACAGCGGTGCTAGGAGGGCCCTAACGCGGTAAGAGGTGATACCGCCGAAGGGGGGGAACATCCGGGAAAGTATCTTCGGTGTTTCACGTTTTCGGACAAATGAACCGGAGGGGAAAAGTTGTGTGTTCGCTATGCTAGGGATGTGTGGCGGACAAACGGGCTACGTATTCGGATTCGCCTCGTCGTTCTCAGCAACTTTCATGTAGAAAACATTTTCATCTGAGCTACGGTTTATTTTATATTAATTTTAAAAGATTTAATCAATTTTTGGATTAAATAAATTAATTTAATTCAAAAATTACTTAATGCATCAGCATGACGTTAGTAGTCAATGTTGACCTGGTCAACCTAACATGTGGGTCCAGTGGGACCCACCTGTCATAGACTGTTCAATTAAGTAACAATAGTTAATTAGTTTAATTAGGTTAACTAAACACAATTAGTTAAGTTAATTAATTTATTTAATTAATTAATATATTTATTATTATTATTATCATTTATATATTCTTTTTTATTAAAACCTTTTTTTATTTTTCGTTCTGGGCATGGGCCATGTTTGTCATAGGCCTAGGGGGGCCTAACGGGCGCACGGGCGAGCGGGCGCTGGGGTGTTGCGGGCGGAGCCAGGCGCGGGTGCTGGGCGCCCGATTGGGCGAGGCCATCGGCGCGGGGTGGGGCTCGGCGTTCGGCGCCGGCGAGGCACGGCCGACTGGAGTGGCGCAGGGCGGCGGAGCGGTGCAACAGCGGTTGCGGCGGCGGGAGCGGGCACGCACAGCCGCGGTGGAGCAGGCAGGCGCGGCCGTGGGCACGCGGGAGCGCGGCCAGGCACGCGTTGGGCGCAGCAGGGAGAGGGAGCGGCGGGCGCGGGCGATGCGGAGGCAGCAGCTAGCGGCAGGCGGGCGGCGCGCGTGTGGTGGCGGCCGGGGCGACGCACGGGTGCGCGCGGAGGAGCACGTCGGGGCGGTTGTGAGCGGCGAGCAACGTCGCGGCAGAGCGAGTTGAGGCTCGGGCGCGCGCGCGGGGGCACGCCGGGCGGGGTGTCGCGCGGCGATTCAGGGACAGGGGCGGGGCGCGGGTTGCATGGGGGAAAAGGGGGGCGCGGCGCGAGC
This sequence comes from Triticum aestivum, assembly GCF_018294505.1. Classification (NCBI taxonomy): domain Eukaryota; kingdom Viridiplantae; phylum Streptophyta; class Magnoliopsida; order Poales; family Poaceae; genus Triticum; species Triticum aestivum. Next base: position 547,550,874 of record NC_057802.1, read on the forward strand.
GTGGGCGCGCGCGCACGAGGACAGGAGAGGGAGAGGCCTGGGGCCTCACCATGATTCGTAGGGACGGGGGCAGCGGGGGTCGGAGTGGTCGACGGGGACGACGGCGGAGAGGAAGCAGGCCGGTGGGGAGGAGGAGGCAGGTCGGCGGGGAAGTCTGGTGAGGTCGTCCTCCAGGGGGGTGGCGATGCGGCGTCGACGAGGTGGCGCCGGGGAAGGCGAGCAGCGTCGGGGCGCGTCGGGGAGGAGGCAAGGAGGCGGGGGCGGCGCCAACGGGGACCAGGTCGGCGATGGCGACGAGCGCGGGGGAGGGGCGCCGGCGCCCGATCCAGATCGAGATCGGGAGGAGACGTGGGAGAGAGGGAACGTGGGGGAAGTGGGGTGTGTGCGCTAGGGTTTCGGGGGTGGGGAGGTTAGTAGGCGCGGGTGGGCCGGCCTGGTTGGCCTGATGGCCAGCTCGACTGAGGCCTAGTGGGGGGGGAAGGGGCCAAGCTTTTGTCTTTTTAGTTTAGTTAGGTTCTGCTTTTCTTTTTATTTAATTGTTTTGTTGCTTCCATCCACTATAAAATATCTAGACATTTTATAAAAATGTGTTTGTTGCACCATATTTACATATGCAAATTATGGCACCTCCCGAACATTTTTGCTTTAACTTTTGAAACTTTTATCGTTGACATTAATTTGAATTTGAATTTTGAAACGGTTTCGAATCATCGCGAGGTTAACAACAGTGACCGTGGCATCATTAGCGTGGGATTACTGTAGCTTAATTATCCGGGCGTCACATCTATTTCCTATTCCTGCATTGTTAGAATCCTCAAATTCAAACAAGCCCTTACAAAATTACTTCTGTTACAGATATGTGTCAAAGAAAACCTTGTGTGGTTTGTCCTGCTCATGCGGTGCTGTGTTGCACCCCATCTCAGCTGCTCCAACGATGGAAGGGTTCACCACAGCAGGGATCCGCTCTCCAGACTGTCTTTCGCCACCTCAGATCTTCTTCCCCGCTGCCGGCAGCCACGACAACTGCATTACCATCATCAACTGAGCAGATGACCTTGAGGACTACACGGGTCCGCAAGAGAGGTCGCACTCTTCCGTGTCTGCTTACGTTATGCATCGCTTAATATGATGACATGCTACTTTATCGTCGTGTTCACCTATTAGACTCCGACTCAGGTCCAAACTTATGCTGAAACTTGAGTTTTTAAATGGTTGTGGGGTACATATTGGGGCAGCAATCAGTACTATCTGTCTACTATCTGGTTAATCTCGGGTGTCTACTATGAGTTTCATGTTGGGTGCAAACAAACATTAAAGGAGCCATTATCTGTATTTTTTAACTAAAGCTATTATCTGCCTGCTATCATTGGTTTTGGGTCTATCCACAGTTTGCTACCTTCACTCTGGATTTGTGCATGCACTCCTTACATAATCTCACTACGTTTTATTCCTATGCATGTCAGTTATTGTACACAATGGAACTGAACATGTAGAGCAAAAGAGATGAGCCTTGCGTGGCAATAAAATTTCATGCAGACGTCGCTCCATGGTGGGCGCAAAGGCAGCCCCCCGTCCACCCATTTCGGATCGTAATCAAGAGGAAGATAACCGTTCTGAGGGGGATTCAGAAGCAGAAGACCACTCCTATTTACCCCATGAGGTCTTCGCTCTAACTTGGCATGCTGATGTTGGTAATATCATGCATATGTTGTCTTGCATTGCTTACTGTATACATCAAAGATGTCATCTGCTTAGTTTAGACATGCTTTGTGTCAATGCCATCTGTTTAGTTTCTTTATCGTATATGTGAATCATGCAATGCCATCTTGTTTAGCCAGGCATCATATATGTGAATTTTGCAATGCCACCCTGGTTAGCCAGTCATCTTATATGTGAATTATATCATGACATCATTTTTTTATTACATGTTAAATTTGCCAACAATTTTAGTACATTCAATTACTCTTCCTGTGCATCAGCCATTCGGCACGGTCATGGGAAAATATGGAGTGGAAACAAGGTCTTCAGAGCAGACAATGCTATCTCACGAAGCGCATGTCTTGCTGGTTATAGATATCTCCTCAGAGGAGGATTCAGAGACAGATGACCAGTCCTATTCCCCCCCCCCCGAGGTGCATGCTCTAACTTGGCAGGGTTATGTTGCTCATATCGTGCGTATGGTATCTTGCATTTCTATGTCATTTGCTTAGTTTAGACATGATTTGTGTGAATGCCACCTGTTTAGTGTCTAATTACCATATATGTGAATTATGCAATGCCATCTTGTTGCAAGACATTATATATGTGAATTATGCAATGCTATCTTGTTGCAAGGCATTATATATGTGAATTATGCAATGCCATGTTGTTTAGCCAAGCGTCATATATGTGAATTATATCATGCCGTCCTTTTTTTTGTATTTCTCATTGCTTTTGTCGACAATGTTTGTATATTCAACTGCTATTCCTATGCATCAGCCATTTGAATTGGTGATGGAGAAATCTGGAGTGAAAACAAGGTCCTCAGAGCAGACAATGCTACCTGGTGAAGCAGATATCTTGCTGGTTACAGAGGAGGATTCAGAGGCAGATGACCAGTCCTATTATCCCCCTGAGGTGTATGCTCAAACTTGGCAGGGTTATATTACTCATATCATGCATATGTTGTATTGCAATGCTTAGTTTTTACATCATATACACGATATTGAATGCCATCTCCTTAGTTGACACATCATATATGCGATTGCCCTCTGCTCACTTCCTCAGTATATAAATCATATATTTGAATTATATCATACCATGATGTTTACATAGACAGCATGTATCTGAATTATGGCATGCCAACCCATTTTCTAAAGACATAATATAGTTATATCATCTCATCCTGTTCACATAGTCATCATATTTTGAATTATGTCATTCTATCCGTGAATTATATCATGCCATCATGTTTCCATCGACGTCATGTTTGTGATTTATGGCATGCCAACCACTTTAATAGACACGTCGTATAGTTATATCATGTCATCCTGTTAACATAGTCATCATATTTTGAAGTACGTCATTCTATCATGTTTAGTTAGCCATCATACCTGTGAAATTGTGTCATGCTATCCTGTTTAATTAGCCATCATATATGTGAAACTATGTCCTGCTATTCTGTTTGGTTAGACAACATAAATGTGAATTATTTCATGCCCTGTTTTCTTCCCTACTATCCATTGCACCTGTCTATCTTACAATGTTTGTACATTCAATTACTTTTCTTGTTTATCAGCCATTTCAATTGGAGGGGGTGATGGCACTATCTGTGGGAGTAAAAACACGGTCTTCAGAAAAGATCGTGCTACCTGTCGATGGAGATAGAACCACGGTTGTACTTGCCCAAGAACCAGCCCCACCACACATAACCCAGACTCACGCAGATTGTACCCTTACCCAGTTGGACAGAGAACCAGCTACATCCCTTCTAACCCCAACCCCAGCAGATAGTAACCCAGTTCCTGTTGACACAACACCGTCTCCACCACAGAGCACCCAAACACGAGCAGTTAGTAAGGCAACTGCAGTGCCCAAAGCATGAGGACCACCACTCCGAACCCCAAGTCAACGCTTAAAGCAGAAGAAGAATTGTTCTCAGGTCAGGTTCCATAGCTATGGTTCATACTACTTTGCTCTTGCATCACTTTATTTACCCATACCAACTAATTTCAAATTTGAAGGATGCAATTGTGAAAGTGCGTTATATCAACTAGAGGGGGGTGAATAGGCGATTTTCATGAATTCTTCACTAAGGAATTTGCGGGTGAGGAAATTCCTTAGCGAAGAACTACTTGCAGCGGAATAAGTACTCAAGAGTAAGCATAGCAGAACATAGGCATGGTCATCATGATGAAATGAAGACAAACACAGAGTACAGAAAGCGTAAACACAGGATAGCACAGGATGAAGACAAACAGACTGAAGAAATTGAACTGAGGAAATAGAGAAAGTCTTCTGTCAAAGTCTTCAAACACAGATATGACAAGCACACAACACAATAATGAGGAAATGAAAGAGTTGAGGAAATAGAACCAGTAAGCTTGGTGAAGACAATGATTTGGTAGACCAGTTCCAACTGCTGTCTCAGTTGTACATCTGGTTGGAGCGGCTAGGTATTTAAACCTGAGGACACACAGTCCCGGACACACAGTCCTCACCGTATTCTCCTTGAACTAAGGTCACACAGACCTCGTCCAATCACTCGTGGTAAGTCTTCAGGTGACTTCCGAACCTTCACAAACTCGGTTACTCGGCGATCCACAATTCCTCTTGGATGCTCTAGACCATGACGCCTAACCGCCTGGAAGAAGCACAGTCTTCAAAGGTAACAAGTGTCGGATCCATGCAGGATCAATCTCTTCAGTGATGCTCAATCACTTGGGTTTGTAGGTGTTTGGGTTTGGGTTTTCCTCACTTGATGATTTTCGCTCAAAGTCCTCGGAGGATGGGATGCTCTCAAATGACAAATGTCAGTTTCTCTCGGAGCAGCCAACCAGCTAGTGGTTGTAGGGGGCGGCTATTTATAGCCTAGGGAGCAGCCCGACATGATAAGACATAAATGCCCTTCAATGATATGACCGTTAGGTGGGTAGATATTTTGGGACAGCTGGCGCATAGCACAGCAACGGTCGGAAATTTGAGTATCAAATTCCTCAGGGCTATCATGTTCCTCACTGTGTAGGCAATCCGCACTGGCGAATTCCTAACTCCTCAGTCAGATCAAATTCCTCACAGACCAGAAGAACTTCATCTATGTCACTGAAGAATATGACTGAACTGTATGAGATTTCCAATGGCTTCACTCGAAGGGATTGGTAGGTGTAGGATTTTGAGTTGAGCATCACATGGAAATTTTTCCTTAGTATTTCCTCGACCCCCATTAACAGTACGGTGTTTCCTATGACTCAAAAAGAGAAAATGAAACTACGAAAACAAAAGTCTTCACGCTTCATGTTCCTCAAATGAATACCAAGTCTTCAAGGTCACACCAATTTCTTCACTTTCAAAGTCTTCAGAAGGTCTTCAGAAATCCAAAGTCTTCAGTCGAAGAACTTCATTTTTAGGGGTCGACTTTCTTTGTAAATATCAAACTCCTCATAGACTTATAGACCTGTGTACACTCATAAACACATTAGTCCCTTAACCTATAAGTCTTCAATACACCAAAATCACTAAGGGGCACTAGATGCACTTACAAATTGAAGCTCCAATGGCGCAACAGGTATGTTTCAAACCTGTTTTTTTAACGTGTTTGCTGTTGTAACTTGCTCTATGCTGATTCCAGTTTCAATTGAATAAACAGTTATATTCTCATGCCATGCACCTTACAAGTGTTGTTATTGTTGTGTAGTTTCCCACACTTATATTCTGTCTAAGCTGCTTTCTCTTAAATAGATATGATTCGAACTGTATCTATCTTGATTTGGCAACATAAACTAGAATGATATTGACCATACAGTGACCGTACTACATAGATATATGTTTGTTTCATGCTGTTATCCTATCCACCTTACTACTGAACTGGTTTACCAAAATGAGTTTCATATACTACATTGTAAACCTGTGATGTGTTTGTTTGTTTCTCTTTTAGAATGCGGATAAAATATTGGAGAAGAGTACCCTGTTATGCAATGGTACAGGAAGTAATGTAGATAAGGTTCAAGATAGTGAGACATCCCTGTTGGTCTCCAAGAAAGCTGATAAAAACTATATTGAAGACACTGAGACAACCCCAAAGTCCTGTCTTGATGTAGTGTTCGAGTTACTAGCTACTACTGCTGGCACCAGCTCTTCGAACTCGCTGCCTGAATCAGTTCGGCTTCTTGAGTCTCAACTTCAAGTTGAAAGACATCGATCAGATGTTATGCGACAGGAAGCCGAAGGACTGAGGAAGTCCCTGCAGAATTCAGATGCATACTTTCTGGTGCAACAACAAGTGCTGGAGGATTTAAGCGCCAAACAAGAGAAAGTTAATAAGCTTGCTAAGCATCTTGCCAGCATTATGGGTACCCATGATATTGTTTCTTGAGCTCTTCTGAAGTGGTTTCAGTTCTTGACTTGTTTTGCTGCGGCGTTTATATGCTGCCTTGTTCCCTATATTTGCACTGGTGGCGAACTTTGATGCCCAGTGGATGTAATATGTGTAATAGCCGTGATAGCCTAGCGTAAGTTGCTTGCCTATTTATTTCCTTATTGTCTTGTTTATTTGTTTTCTTGTAGTCAGTGCAGTTCTTTTTCCGCGGTTGCTAGTGGCCGCAATAACCTATTTTTTAAAACTAAGCCACATTAACCATGGGCTACATATTTACTGTAGTTAACATGGGCCTCCTACGGGCCGTAGAAACAATGGGCCTTCTAAGGGCCGTAGAAACAATGGGCCTTCTACGGGGCGTAGAAAGAATGGGCCTTATACGGGCCGTAGACACAATGGGCCTTCTACGGGCCGTATCATCAATGGGCCTTCTACGGGCCGTATGATCGGTTGGCCAAACATGGGCCAATAATAGACCACATTATGGCCGTAAATGGGCTAGAGTTGAAATCGTCCGTTCATGGGCCGACCATAATGGGCCGTCGTTAATCGGCCGTATTTGATGACGCTATGAAAACAACCCAACGTATTAACGGGCCACAAACGGGCCGACTGTAACCACGGGCTGAATTTGGCCCACAAGCAGAAAATGACAGTAACGGGCCAAAAGTAAACGAATGCTGGAAATGAGCCCAAGAATAAATGGGCCCTGAGAAGGCCGAAAGATAACATGGGCTGGAAACGGCCCAACGGAATAATGGGCCGTTAATGGGTATAAAGTGATACACTGTTCATTACGAGCCAGTTTTACCACGGGTCGTTAATGGGCCGAGGGTTACTAAGAGCCTCATATGGGCCGAAAGACGTCATGGGCCGGAAGTTAAAACGGGCTGGAATTGTATTGGATGGCCCAGATGACGCTACTGGGCCTAATTCAGATAGGCGTAAACAGGCCCTGGGTTAGCGGGCTGTAAATGGGCTATATGCGAACAGGCTTGCCGTGGGCCGGCCCGCCACCTTTTCACCAAGTCAAACGGGCCAGCCTTTCCACAGGAATGGGCGTCTGTTGGGCCGTGCCACGTGTCGATGTATCATAGGCGCTTTGGGTCCAATGAGTGGATGACATCTGTCCCAACGGCGAGCCGACACGTGTTCCCTCCAGCCAATGATGATTTTACACGTGGAAAATCCCCATTGGTCGGGGCTGTTAACGGGTTATCGGATCCAAAACCGAACCCAATAGCTTAACGGCGTTCCATTACGGTGGATGCCACGTGTCGGTCACCCTTGACGAAAGCACTTCTGTGACGCGCGATTTATCGTCATGGAAGTGTACAATTCCGTGATGATAATTTTGGTAATGTCATGGAATACTTCTACGACAGGACAGGTATGACTATCTTGATTCTGTCATAAAATTGTCATGGATGTACATGCATGACAGAAAACGTGACCTACTGTGACAAACACGTATCATCACAGAAGTGTATTTTTTTGTAGTGTCTGCTCAAATCATCTGTGAAGGTCAGAAAATAATGAAACCCGTTGCGAGCCTCAACACTCATCGGACCGCATACATCGGTATGTATTATTTCCAATAAGTTAGTGGCTCGCTCCATTGTTCCGGAGAACGGAGTCTTAGTCATCTTGCCCATGAGGCATGGTTCGTAAGCATCAAATGATTCATAATCAAGTGATTCCAAAAGTCCATTCGCATGGAGTTTCTTCGTGCGCTTTACACCAATATGACCTAAACGGCAGTGCCACTAGTATATTGCACTATCATTATCAACTTTGCATCTTTTGGCATCAATATTATCAATATGTGTATCACTACGATCGAGATTCAATAAACCATTCACCTTGGGTGTATGACCACAGAAGGTTTTATTCATGTAAACAGAATAACAATTATTATTTGACTTAAATGAATAGCCATATTGCAATAAACATGATCCAATCATATTATGCTCAACGCAAACACCAAATAACATTTTAGGTTCAAAACTAATCCCGAAGGTAAAGGGAGTGTGCGATGGTGATCTTATCAACCTTGGAATCACTTCCAACACACATCGTCACCTTGCCCTCAACTAGTCTCTGTTCATTTTGTAACTCCTGTTTCAAGTTACTAATCATAGCAACTGAACCAATATCAAATACCCAGGCGCTACTATGAACACTAGTAAAGTACACATCAATAAAATGTATATCATATACACTTTTGTTCACTTTGCCATCCTTTTATCCACCAAGTATTTGGGGCAGTTCCGCTTCCAGTGACCATTTCCTTTGCAGTAGAAGCACTCAGTTTCAGTTTCAGGCTTGGGTCTAGCTTTGGGCTTCTACATGGGAGTGGCAACTTGCTTGCCATTCTTCTTGAAGTTCCCTTTCTTTCCCTTGCCCTTTTACTTGAAACTAGTAGTCTTGTCAACCATCAACACTTGATGCTTTTCTTGATTTTAACCATCGCCGATTTCAGCATCGCGAAGAGCTCAGGGAATCGTTTTCGTCACCCCTTGCATATTATAGTTCATCACGAAGTTCCTGTAACTTGGTGATAGTGACTAGAGAACTCTATCAATCACTATCTTATCTGGAAGATTAAATCCCACTTGATTCAAGCGATTGTAGTACTCAGACATTCTGAGCACATGCTCACTGGTTGAGCTATTCTCCTCCATCTTGTAGGCAAAATACTTGTTAGAGGTCTCATACCTCTCGACTCGGGCATGAGTCTAAAATACCAATTTCAGCTCTTGGAACATCTTATATGTTCCTTGGCGTTCAAAATGTTTTTGAAGTCCCGGTTCTAAGCCGTAAAGCATGGCGCACTAAACTATCAGTTTATCATCACACTGAGCTTGCCAGACGTTCATAACGTTTGCATTTGCTCCTGCAATAGATCCGTCACCTAGCGGTGCATCAAGGACATAATTCTTTTGTACAACAATGAGGATAATCCTCAGATCACGGACCTAGTCCGCATCATTGCTACTATCATCTTTCAACTTATTGTTCTCTAGGAACATATCAAAAATAAATCATGGGTGCTATATGCGAGCTATTGATCTACAACATAGATATGCAAAAACTATCAGGACTAAGTTCATGATAAATTAAAGTTCAATTAATCATATTACTTAAGAACTCTCACTTAGATAGACATCCCTCTAGTCATCTAAATGATCACGTGATCCATATCAACTAAACCATGTCTGATCATCACGTGAGATGGAGTAGTTTTCAATGGTGAACATCACTATGTTGATCATATCTACTATATGATTCACGTTTGACCTTTCGGTCTCAGTGTTCCGAGGCCATATCTGCATATGCTAGGCTCGTCAAGTTTAACCTGAATATTCTGCACGTGCAAAACTGGCTTGCACCTGTTGTATGTGAATGTAGAGCTTATCACACCCGATCATCACGTGGTGTCTCGGCACGACGAACTGTAGCAACGGTGCATACTTAGGGAGAACACTTATACCTTGAAATTTAGTGAGGGATCATCTTATAATGCTACCGTCGTAGTAAGCAAAATAAGATGCATAAAGGATAAACATCACATGCAATCAAAATATGTGACATGATATGGCCATCATCATCTTGTGCCTTTGATCTCCATCTCCAAAGCACCGTCATGAGCTCCATCGTCACCGGCTTGACACCTTGATCTCCATCGTAGCATTGTTGTCGTCTCGCCAACTATTGCTTCTACGACTATCGCTACCGCTTAGTGATAAAGTAAAGCAATTACATGGCGATTGCATTTCATACAATAAAGCGACAACTATAAGGCTCCTACCAGTTGCCGATAACTTTTACAAAACACGATCATCTCATACAACAATTTATGTCTCATCATGTCTTGACAAGTTAGACGTCCTCTACATTGTTGTTGAAAGTTTTACGTGGCTGCTACGGGCTTCTAGTAAGAACCGTTCTTACCTATGCATCAAAACCCCAACGATTTTTCGTCAAGTGTGTTGTTTTAACCTTCAACAAAGGACCGGCCGTAGTCAAACTCGATTCAACTAAAGTTGGAGAAACAGACACCCGCTAGCCACCTGTGTGCGAAATACGTCGGTAGAACCAGTCTCATGAACGCAGTCATGTAATGTCGGTTCAGGCCGCTTGATCCAACAATACCGCCGAATCAAAGTAAGACATTGGTGGTAAGCAGTATGACTATGATCGCCCACAACTCATTATGTTCTACTCGTGCATATAACATCTATGCATAGACCTGGTTCGGATGCCACTATTGGGGAACGCAGTATTTCAAAAAATTCCCTGCGATCACGCAAGATCTATCTAGGAGATGCATAGCAATGAGACAGGAGAGTGTGTCCACGTACCATTGTAGACCGAAAGCGGAAGCATTTAGTAACGCGGTTGATGTAGTCAAACGTCTTCACGATCCAACCGATCCAAGTACCGAACGTATGGCACCTCCGTGTTCAGCACACGTTCACCATGATGACGTCCCTCAAACTCTTGATCCAGTTGAGGACGTGGGAGAGTTCCATCAGCACGACGGCGTGGCGACGGTGATGATGAAGTTACCGTCACAGGGCATTGCCTAAGCACTACGACGACAAGACCGAGGTGGTAAACTATGGAGGGGGCACCACACACGGCTAAGAGATTGTCTGTTGTGCTTTTGGGTGCCCCCTGCCCCCGTATATAAAGGAGGGGAGGAGGAGGCCGGCCACCAAGGGGTGCGCCAGGGAGAGGGGAATCCTACTAGGACTCCAGTCCTAGTAGGATTCACCCCCCTTTATCCTTCTTCCGGAGGGGGAAAGGGGAAAAGCAGAGGGAGTAGGAGAAGGAAAGGGGAGCACCGCCCCCTTCCCTAATCCTATTCGGCCTCCTCCCTTGTGGAGGGCGCACCAGCCCCTTGTGGGCTGGTTAGCCTCCCTCCTATGGCTCATATGGCCCATATCTTTTCTCGGGGGGTTCCGGTAACCCCTCCGGTACTCCGGTATGTACCCGATACACTCCGGAACCCTTCCGGTGTCCGAATACTACCTTCCAATATATCAATATTTACCTCTCGACCATCTCGAGACTCCTCATTATGTCCGTGATCTCATCCGGGACTCTGAACAAACTTCGGTCACCAAAACACATAACTCATAGTACAAATCGTCATCGAACGTTAAGCGTGCGGACCCTACGGGTTCAAGAACTATGTAGACATGACCGAGGCACATCTCCGGTCAATAACCAATACCGGAACCTGGATGCTCATATTGTCTTCTACATATTCTACGAAGATCATTATCGGTCAAACCGCATAACAACATACGTCATTCCCTTTGTCATCGGTATGTTACTTGCCCGAGATTCGATCGTCGGTATCATCATACCTAGTTAAATCTCATTATTAGCAAGTCTCTTTACTCGTTCTGTAATGCATCATCCCGTAACTAACTCATTAGTCACATTGCTTTCAAGGCTTATAGTGATGTGCATTACCGAGAGGGCCCAAAGATACCTCTCTGATATACGGAGTGACAAATCCTAATCTTGATCTATGCCAACCCAACAAACACCTTCGGAGACACCTGTAGAGCATCTTTATAATCACCCAGTTACATTGTGACGTTTGATAGCACACAAGGTGTTCCTCCGGTATTCGGGAGTCGCATAATCTCATAGTCAGAGGAACATGTATAAGTCATGAAGAAAGCAATAGCAATAAAACTAAACGATCATTATGCTAAGCTAATGGATGGGTCTTGTGCATCACATCATTCTCCTAATGTTGTGATCCCGTTCATCAAATGACAACACATGTCTATGGTCTAGAAACTTAACCATCTTTGGTTAACGAGCTAGTCAAGTAGAGGCATACTAGGGACACTCTGTTTTGTCTATGTATTCACACATGTACTAAGTTTCCGGTTAATACAATTCTAGCATGAATAATAAACATTTATCATGATATAAGGAAATATAAATAACAACTTATTATTGCCTCTAGGGCATATTTCCTTCATTCTGCACGTGCAAAACTGGCTTGCACCCGTTGTATGTGAACGTAGATCTTATCACACCCGATCATCATGTGGTGTCTCGGCACGACGAACTGTAGCAACGGAGCATACTTAGGGAGATCACTTATACCTTGAAATTTAGTGAGGGATCGTCTTATAACGCTACCACCGTACTAAGCAAAATAAGATGCATAAAGGATAAACATCACATGCAATCAAAATATGTGACATGATATGGCCATCATCATCTTGTGCCTTTGATCTCCATCTCCAAAGCACCGTCATGATCTCCATCATCACCGGCTTGACACCTTGATCTCCATCGTGCCGTCGTTGTCGTATCGCCAATTATTGCTTCCACGACTATCGCTACCGCTTAGTGATAAGGTAAAGCAATTACATGGCGATTGCATTTCATACAATAAAGCAACAACCATAAGGCTCCTTCCAGTTGCCGATAACTTTTACAAAACATGATCTTCTCATACAACAATTTATATCTCATCACGTCATGACCATATCACATCACAACATGCCCTGCAAAAACAAGTTAAACGTCCTCTACTTTGTAGTTGCAAGTTTTACATGGCTGCTACGGGCTTCTAGCAAGAACCGTTCTTACCTAAGCATCAAAACCACAACGATTTTTCGTCAAGTGTACCGTTTTAACCTTCAACAAGGACCGGCCGTAGTCAAATTCGATTCTACTAAAGTTGGAGAAATAGACACCCGCCAGCCACCTGTGTGCAAAGCACGTCGGTAGAACCGGTCTCATGAACGTGGTCATTTAATGTTGGTCCGGGCCGCTTCATCCAACAATATAGCCGAATCAAAATAAGACATTGGTGGTAAGCAGTATGACTATTCTCGCCCACAACTCTGTGTGTACTACTCGTGCATATCATCTACGCATAGACATGGCTCGGATGCCACTGTTGGGGAATGTAGCATGCAATTTCAAAAATTTCCTACGATCACGCAAGATCGATCTAGGAGATGCATAGCAACGAGAGGGGGAGAGTGTGTCTATGTACCCTTGATGTCTACTACGCAACTTTATTCTTGTAGACTCGTGTTGGGCCTTCAAGCGCAGAGTTTTGTAGGACAGTAGAAATTTTCCCTCAAGTGGATGACCTAAGGTTTATCAATCTATGGGAGGTGTAGTATGAAGATGGTCTCTCTCAAACGACCCTGCAACCAAATACAAGAAATCTCGTGTGTCCCCAACACACCCAATACAATGGCCAATTGTATAGGTGCACTAGTTCGGCGAAGAGATGGCGATAAAAGTGTAATATTGATGGTAGAAACATATTTTTATAATCTGAATAAATAAAAACAGCAAGGCAACAAATATTAAACGGGCACAAAAACGGTATTGCAATGCTTAAAAAATGAGGCCTAGGTTTTGTACTTTCGCTAGTGCAATCTCTCAACAGTGCTAACATGATGGGATAATATGATTATCCCTCAAAGTGCAATAAAGAATCACTCCTGAGTTCCTATTAGCGGAGAACAAAAGATAGGAATTGTTTGTAGGGCACGAAACTACCTCAAAGCTATTCTTTCCTTTGATCTATTCAAGAGTTCGTACTAAAATAACACAAAGCTATTTTTTCCGTTTGATCTATCCTAGAGTTCGTACTAGAATAACACCAAAGCAAATTCATATTCATAATACTCAATCCACACAAATAACTATAAAGAGACCCCAAAGTTTCCGTCGGAGAAAAACGTGCATCAACCCCTATGCATAGATTATCCCAATATCACTGCGGGAATCCGCGAGTTGAATGCCATAACACATATCAAGTGAATCAATAGGACACCTCATTGTCACCTCAAGTATTCATATTGCAAGACATATATCATGTGTTCTCATCTCTGAATATTCAATCTGACAAGACAAAACTTTGAAGGGTAAAGATTCAATTCATTATAACAAGAATATAGAGGGTAGAAACATCATATGATCCGACTATATTAACAAACCCATGATATAGATCATGAGAGAGAGAGAGATCAAACACATAGCTACTGGTACAAACCCTCAGCCCCGAGGGTGGACTACTCCCTCCTCATCGTGGTGGCCGCCGGGATGATGAAGATGGCCACCGGAGATGATTCCCCCCTCCGGCAGGGTGCCGGAATGGGGTCTAGATTGGTTTTCGGTGGATACACAGCATTGCGGCGGCGGAACTTCTTATCTAGGTTAACCCCGAAGGGTTTCGGAATATTTAGGAATTTATAGTGCAAAGAGGGGGTGCGGGAGGCCACCGAGGTGGGCACAAACCCACCTGGGCGCGCCAGGGGGGCCTGGCGCACCCTGGTGGGTTCTTCCCCCCTCGGGGCACCCCCCAGGTGCAGCTCTGGCCCATTGGGTTCCTTCTGGTCCATAAAAATCTCCGTGGAGTTTCGTTGCGTTTGGACTCCGTTTGTTATTGATTTCCCGCGATGTAAAAAACAAGCAAAAATAGCAACTGGCATTGGGCACTGGGTCAATAGGTTAGTCCCAAAAAATGATATAAAGTTGCTATAAAATGATTGTAAAACATCCAAGAATGATAAAATAACCGCATGAATACTTCATAAATTATATATACGTTGGAGACGTATCAGCATCCCCAAGCTTAATTCCTGCTCGTCCTCGAGTAGGTAAATGATAAAAGAACTAATTTATGAAGTGTGAATGCTAGCAAAGTGCATAAGTTTGATCAATGACAAATTCAATCACTTTTCTTAGCATCATAACAACAATTCTTTCTTATGAAACTTCTCATGTTATAGTGGCAACCAATTCACATGTTAAGGTTCAAACAATGAACTCTCTTGAAACTCAACAACCTATGTTCTTAGTCATCAAGCAATTGCAATTCAATGTATTCAACAGAGTTTAAGTAAGAGCTCCACATACTCAACCATCATATAGTCTTCTATGATTGCTAACACTCACCGCATACTCATGAGCAAAGCGTTTCAACCGGACACATAGAAAGATAGGGGCTTATTGTTTTGCCTCCCAACGTATTCACCTCAAGGGTGATGTCAACAATAATAACTCATGCTACCCATATTCATTTGGACATATGTGCCTAGATCTTTCCTCACCACATGATGCTTGCCAAAAGAGAAAAATAAAAAGGAATAGAGAGAAAAACTTTGACTCTTGCATGAAAGTAAATACATAAAAGTAAAAGATAGGCCCTTCGCAGAGGGAAGTAGGGATTTGTAGAGGTGCCAGAGCTCAAAGCGAAAATTGAGAGATAAAAACATTTTGAGAGGCATACTTTTCCCACCAACGAAAACGACTTAGAGCTCCCAACACTTTCCATGCTAGATATATCATAGGCGGTTCCCAAACAGAAAATAAAGTTTATTCCTTTTTCCACCATAATTTCACTTTCCATGGCTAGCCGTATCCACGGGTGCCCTCCATACCAACACTTTCCAAGGAATTTATTATTTGACAACATAAAGTAAATTCATTTTTCATTTCGGGATTGGGCATCCCTAATACCTTTGCCTTACTCTCGTGCAATGGCAAGTGAATAAACACTCATCGTGAGAATAACACATCTAGCATGGAAAATATTGGCCAACCCTCACCGCCTCGCGAGTGGTACGAGCACACAAAAGAGAAATTTATTTTTGAAAATTAAAGATGGCACATACAAATTTGCTAGAACGGCACGGAAATACCGCATATAGGTAGGTATGGTGGACTCTTGAAAATAAGATTTGGGTTTAAGGGTTTTTGGATGCACAAGTAGTATCTCTGCTTGGTGCGGGATTTTTGGCTAGCAAAGATGGGGGCAAGCACCACATGTTGAAGGATCTATGACAATGTAACTTCTATGTGAATATGAACAAACATAAAGCATTACGTTGTCTTCCATGTCCAACGTCAACAATTTTGGCATATAATATTTTGATGGGGGCTCACAATCACAAAAGATTTCCACGATAGTGTATTAGCATGCGAAAGTTCTCTTCCTTATACTAATTATTCGTGAATTACTTGTATGACCAATATTGTGATTGTCAAGCCTCAAAAGATTTCACTTCTAAACCCAATGTGAAGCTACCACTAGGCAGGACATGATTTCAAGTTTATGATATTCAATTTATTCAACAATTTACTCATAGGATATAAGTGAAGCACAAGAGTAAATGACAAACCACTCCAAAAAGATATAAGTGAAGATCATGCGAGTAGTTAAGTAAATAGATAGCTATGTGAGGACTCTGTCTTATTTAAAAACTTTCAGATCCAAGTATTTTATTAAAACAGCAAGCAAGATGAAAATAAAATGACATTTAAAGGATAGCACACTTCATGTGAAGAAGCAAAAACTTAGGCTCAACCGATACTAACCGATAATTGTTGAAGGAGAAAGGTGGGATGCCGACCGGGGCATCCCCAAGCTTAGATGCTTGAGACTTCTTGAAATATTATCTTGGGATGCCTTGGGCATCCACAAGCTTGAGCTTTTGTGTCTCCTTAATTCCTCTCATATCACGGCTTTCCTAAATCTCAAAAGCTTCATCCACACAAAACTCAACAAGAACTCATGAGATAAGTTAGTATAAACCAATGCAAAAACCTTATCATTCTCTACTAAAGCAAATCACTAAAATTATTATTCAACATTGCATACTAAATGCCTCTGCATATTTTATACTCCTATCCTCAAATAGGATCATTAAACAAGAAAACATATGCAGACAATGCAAACATAACAACAATCTGCCAAAACAATACAGTCTGTAAAGAATGCAAGAGTATCAATACTTATCCAACCCCAAATATTATGAAATTCTACCATACTATAGAAAATTTATCAGACCTTATTATGCAAAAAGTTTCAACATTTTATTACATTCTGACTTTCCTAGGGAATTTTTGCAACATCGATAAACTTTCTGTTTTCAAACAGCAACATATATACTTGCAAGATAAGCATGGCAAAGGCTATCAATGCCACTTTTATTGAAATAAAAGATGCAAAAAATTATTCTAAATAACAGCAAGCAAATCCTAACAAAATAAATTGATTCTCCAAGCAAAACACATATCATGTGACGAATGAAAACATAGCTCCAAGTAAGGTTACCGATAATGTTGGAGACCAAAGAGGGGATGCCTTCCGGGGCATCCCCAAGCTTAGTTTCTTGGATCTTCCTTGGATATTAACTTGGGGTGCCGTGGGCATCCCCAAGCTTAGTTTCTTGGATCTTCCTTGGATATTAACTTGGGGTGCCGTGGGCATCCCCAAGCTTAGGGTATTGTCACTCCTTATTCTCCTCATATCGTCATCTCACCCAAAACTTGAAAACTTCAATCACACAAAACTTAACGGAACTTTGTGAGATAGGTTAGTACGATAAAGAGCAAACCATTTCACTTTGGTACTGTCAAAAACAAGATTCATAATTGTTCTCACACAATGACTACTGTAGCATATCATTTCCACAACTTATATTGAGCAATATAAGCCATAGAAACTAGAAAGCAAGCAAACTATGCATTGAAAACAAAATCTGTCAAAAACAGAACAGTCTGTAATGATCTGGATAACTACCATACTTCTGCTACTCCAAAAATTATAAAATAAATTGCACCACGTGAGAAATTTTTATATTAAACTTCTGCAAAAAGAAGCAACTCAAAATCATTCTTCTGTTAAAAATGGAACTTATTTTCGTGAGCGCAAAAGTTTCTGTTTTTCAGCAGGGTCAAATCAACTATCACCCAACATGATCCCAAAGGCTTTAGTTGGCACTTTATTGAAACAAAAGCAATAAAACATGATCAATACAGTAGCATAATCATGTGAAAACACAGAAACAGTAGGTAAAAGTGTTGGGTTGTCTCCCAACAAGCGCTTTTCTTTAATGCCTTTTAAGCTAGGCATGATGATTCAATGATGCTCACATAAAAGATAGGATTTGAAACACAAAGAGAACATCATGCATCATAAGTTCCTCTCTCATAATAATTTTCAGTAGCATAATGAATAGATTCATCGATATAACCATTACATAAAGCATTCTTTTCATGATCCACAAGCATAGAAAATTTATTACTCTCTATGGCATACATGGCATCATAATAATCATCTTAGAAAGCAACTTTATTGTCATAATCAATTGGAACCTCTTCCAAAATAGTGGATGTATCACTAAATAAAGTCATGACCTCTCCAAATCCACTTTCATCAATATTGTAATGAGATTCAACACCCTCCAAAATAGTGGGATCACTACTACCTAGAGTTGACACTCTTCCAAACCCACTTTTATCAATGTAATCATCATAAATAGGAGGCATGCTATCATCAAAATAAGTTTGATCAATCAAAGTAGGGGGACTAAAAAGATCATATTCATTAAACATAGCCTCCTCAAGCTTGGGACAAACATTAATTGCAGCAAATAAATTCTCAAACATGTCATCCTCATCAAACATAGCATCCCCAAGCTTGTGGCTTGGCATGTCATAAGCATAATCATTCTCATCATTAATAGTATGAATGGCACCAACGGTATAACAATTACTATCATCATAATTTCCCAAGTTGGTGCCAAAAAGATTTCCAATATTATAAGAAGTATCATTATCTTCCCAATCATAATCATCACAACAAGCAATAGGCATAACAAAATCATCATCAATAGTGCTCTCGGTCATTGTGCCATAAGATATAGAAGCAATATCATCATCAAGTGCATCATCTTCCACAATTATTTTTGATTCATTTTCATGAGGCACAACAATAATAGGAGCAAAATTATTTGGGGGAGATACCTTTTTACCTCTCTTCTTTCTTCTTTTCTTCTTCTTCACTACATCTTGTGTGGGTTTAATTAATCTTTTCAGGCTTCTTATTGATGAGATTGGTTGGATAGGAAGCTCCTCCTCGTTACCTGATTCATCATAATAAACACTAGGAGGGTTTTGGGAAATATTTTCCCTTTCATTATTACTCTCTTCATATTCTATTTGTTTTCTTGACTTTAGATAGTTGGCAATATAAGGATTCTCAATGCAATTTACCACACAAAACATATAAATTTCCTCTAGATCAAAATCAAGAAATCTCTCGAGATTAAATTTTGGAATACCCTCAGTTATACGTTTCATTTCTTCATACCCCAAAAGAAGACTAAGCTCTTTATGATGCTCAAGGTTAATCAAGTTATCACAATTTTTGGACACAATTTGATCATGAAATAATTTGCATTGGAGATTTAAATGACCATGTTCATTGCAAAGTTCACAAGGATGGCGAAAAAATTACATTTTTCAGCACAATCATCTAGCCTCTCTTGCAACTATTTTGTTTCTAAATATTTATGCTTCTTACAAAATCTATCTTCCCTTTTTGGTGTGCAAAGGCACTCCCAATTCACTCCACAAAAAGTGACATGCTTATAAGCGTGCGGACCCTACAGGTTCGAGAACTATGTAGACATGACCGAGACACATCTCCGGTCAATAACCAATAGCGGAACCTGGATGCTCACATTGGTTCCTACATTTTCTATGAAGATCTTTATCGGTCAAACCGCAATAACAACATACGTTATTCCCTTTGTCATCGGTATGTTACTTGCCTGAGATTCGATCGTCGGTATCATCATCATACATCGTCTCTTTACTCGTTCCGTAGTGCATCATCCCGTAACTAACTCATTAGTCACATTGCTTGCATGGCTTATAGTGATGTGCATTACCGAGAGGGCCTAGAGATACCTCTCCGACAATCGGAGTGACAAATCCTAATCTCGATCTATGCCAACCCAACAAACACCATCGGAGACACCTGTAGAGCATCTTTATAATCACCCAGTTACGTTGTGACGTTTGATAACACACAAGGTGTGTTCCTCCAGTGTTCGGGAGTTGCATAATCTCATAGTCAGAGGAATATGTATAAGTCATGAAGAAAGCAATAGCAATAAAACTTAACGGTCATTATGCTAAGCAAACAGATGGGTCTTGTCCATCACATCATTCTCTAATGATGTGATCCCGTTCATCAAATGACAACACATGTCTATGGTCAGGAAACTTAACCATCTGATATTAATGAGCTAGTCAAGTAGAGGAATACTAGGGACACTCTGTTTTGTCTATGTATTCACACATCTACTAAGTTTCCGGTTAATACAATTCTAGCATGAATAATAAACATTTATCATGATATAAGGAAATATAAATAACAACTTTATTATTGCCTCTAGGGCATATTTCCTTCATGAAGCAGCTATGATGAGCCCAGATTCCGATAAATGGCTTGAGGCCATGCAATCTGAGATAGGATCCATGTATGAGAACAAAGTGTGGAGTTTGGTGGACTTGCCCGATGATCGGCAATCCATTGAGAATAAATGGATCTTCAAGAAGAAGACAGACGCTGATGGTAATTTCACCATCTACAAAGCTCTACTTGTCACAAAAGGTTTTCGAAAAGTTCAAGGGGTTGACTACGATGAGACCTTATCACCCGTAACGCTGCTTAAGTCAGTCCGAATCATGTTAGAAATTGCCGCATTTTATAATTATGAAATTTGGCAAATGGACGTCAAAATTGCATTCCTTATTGCATTTCTTAAAGAAGAGTTGTATATGATGCAACCAAAAGGTTTTGTCGATCCTAAAGGTGCTAACAAAGTGTGCAAGCTCCAGCAATCCATCTATGGACTGGTGCAAGCATCTCAGAGTTGGAATATACGCTTTGATTAGGTGATCAAAGCATATGGTTTTACACAGACTTATGGTGAAGCGTGTATTTGCAAGAAAGTGAGTGGGAGCTGCTGGGGAACGTAGTATTTCAAAAAAATCCTACGATCACTCAAGATCTATCTAGGAGAATCATAGCAACGAGCGGGGAGAGTGTGTCCACATACCCTCGTAGACCGAAAGTGGAAGCATTTAGTAACGCGGTTGATGTAGTCGAACGTCTTCGTGATCCAACCGATCAAGTACCGAACGCACGGCACCTCCGCGATCTACACACGTTCAGCTCGGTGACGTCCCTCGAACTCTAGATCCAACTGAGGCCGAGGGAGAGTTTCGTCAGCACGACGGCGTGGTGATGGTGATGATGAAGTTACTGAAGCAGGGCTTTGCCTAAGCACTACGACAATATGACCTAGGTGGAAATCTGTGGAGGGGGGCACCGCACAAGGCTAAGAATCAACTTGTGTCTATGGGGTGCCCCCTGCCCCCGTATATAAAGGAGCAAGGGGGAGGCCGGCTGGTCCTCATAGGGCGCGCCCAAGGGGGGCAATCCTACTCCAAGTAGGAGTTGGATCCCACCTTTCCTAGTCCAACTAGGAGAAGAAGGAAGGAGAGGCGAAAGAGAAGGAAGGAGGGGGCGCCGCCCCTCCCCGTAGTCCAGTTCGGACTAGGCCCATGGGGGGGGGGGCGCGGCCAACCCTTGGCTGCTCCTCTCTCTCTCCCCTAGGCCCAATAAGCCCATTACTACTTCGGTGGTTCCGATAACCCTTCCGGCACTCCGATATTTATCCGGTGACCCCCGGAACTCATCCGGTGTCCGAATAACATCATCAAATATATCATTCTTTATGTCTCGACCATTTTGAGACTCATCGTCATGTCCGTGATCACATCCGGGACTCCGAAATACCTTCGGTACATCAAATCACATAACCCATAATACATATCGTCATCAAACATTAAGCGTGCGGATCCTACGGGTTCGAGAACTATGTAGACATGACTGAGACTCATCTACGTTGTTCCCTTTGTCATCGGTATGTTACTTGCCCGAGATTCGATCATCGGTATCACCATACCTAGTTCAATCTCGTTACCGGCAAGTCTCTTTACTCGTTCCATAATGCATCATCCCGCAACTAACTCATTAGCCACATTGCTTGCAAGGCTTATTGTGATGTGCATTATCGAGAGGGCCCAGAGATACCTCTTTGACAATCGGAGTGACAAATCCTAATCTCGATCTATGCCAACTCAACAAACACCATCGGAGACACCTGTAGAGCATCTTTATAATCACCCAGTTACGTTGTGATGTTTGATAGCACACTAAGTGTTCCTCCGGTATTCGGTAGTTGCATAATCTCATAGTCAGAGGAATATGTATAAGTCATGAAGAAAGCAATAGCAATAAACTAAATGATCATAGTGCTAAGCTAACGGATGGGTCTTGTCCATCACATCATTCTCTAATGATGTGATCCCGTTCATCAAATGACAACACTGTCTATGGCTAGGAAACATAACCATCTTTTATAAACAAGCTAGTCAAGTAGAGGCATACTAGGGACACTCTGTTTGTCAATGTATTCACACATGTACTAAGTTTCCGGTTAATACAATTCTAGCATGAATAATATACATTTATCATGATATAAGGAAATATAAATAACAACTTTATTATTGCCTCTAGGGCACATTTCCTTCAGGAGCTCTTTAGCATTTCTGATATTATATGTGTATGACATATCGTTGATTGCAAATGATATAGAATTTCTGGATAGCGTACAATGATACTTGCATAAGAATTTTTCAATGAAAGACCTCGGTGAAGCTGCTTACATATTAGGCATCAAGATCTATAGAGATAGATCAAGATGCTTGATAAGATTCTCAATGAGTACTTATCTTGACAAGATTTTGAAGGAGTTTAAAATGGATCAGTTAAAGAAGGAGTTCTAGTCTGTATTGCAAGGTGTGAAGTTTAGTAAGACCCAAAGCCCGACCATGGCAGAATATATAGAGAGAGAATGAAAGTCTTTCCCTATGCCTCAGCCATAGGTTCTATAAAGTATGTCATGCTATGTACCAGACCTATTGTGTGCCTTGCCATGAGTTTGGCAAGGGTACAATGGTGATCCAGGAGTAGATCACTGGACATCAGTCACAATTATCCTTAGGTACCTTAAAGAGGACTAAGAAATGTTTCTCAGTTATGGAGGTAATAAAGAGTTCGTCGTAAAGGGTTACCTCGATGCAAGCTTTGACACCGATCCAGATGACTCTAAGTCTCAATCTGGATACATATTGAAAGTGGGAGCAATTAGCTAGAGTAGCTCCATGCAGAGCATTATAGACATAGAAATTTGCAAAATGCATACAGATCTGAATGTGACAGACCCGTTGACTAGACCTCTCTCACAAGCAAAACATGATCACATCTTAGTGATCTTTGGATGTTTATCACATGGCGATGTGAACTAGATTGTTGACTCTAGTAAACTCTTTGAGTGTTGGTCACATAGCGATGTGAACTATGGGTGTTAATCGCATGGCGATGTGAACTAGAATATTGACTCTAGTGCAAGTGGGAGACTAATGGAAATATGCGCTAGAGGCAATAATAAATTGGTTATTATTATATTTCCTAAATCGTGATAAAGGTTTATTATTCATGCTAGAATTGTATTGACTGAAAACTTAAATACATGTGTGAATACATAAACAAATACCGTGTCCCTAGTAAGCCTCTACTAGACTAGCTCGTTGATCAAAGATGGTTATGGTTTCCTAACCATAGACATGTTTTGTCATTTGATAATGGGATCACATCATTAGGAGAATGATGTGATGGACAAGACCCATCCATTAGCTTAGCATAATGATCGTTCAGTTTATTGCTATTGCTTTCTTCATGTCAAATACACATTCCTTCGATTATGAGATTATGCAACTCCCGGATACCGGAGGAACACCTTGTGTGCTATCAAACGTCACAACATAACTGGGTGATCATACCGATGCTCTATAGGTATCTCCAAAGGTGTTTGTTGAGTTGGCATAGATCGAGATTAGGATTTGTCACTCCGAGTATCGGAGAGGTATTTCTAGGCCCTCTCGGTAATACACATCATAAGAAGCCTTGCAAGCAAAGTGACTAATGAATTAGTTGCAGGTTGATGTATTACAAAACAAGTAAAGAGACTTGCCGGTAACGATATATATTGAACTAGGTATGAAGATACTGACGATCGAATCTTGGGCAAGTAACATACCGACGGACAAAAGGAATTACGTATGTTGTCACAACGGTTCGACCGATAAAGATCTTCGTTGAATATGTAGGAGCCAATATGGGCATCCAGATTCCACTATTGGTTATTGACCGGAGAGGTGTCTCGGTCATGTCTACAGTGTTCTCTAACCCGTAGGGTCCGCACGCTTAACGTTCGTTGACAATATAGTGTTATATGAGTTCTATGATTTGGTGACAGAATGTTGTTCGGAGTCCCAGATAAGATCACAGACATGACGAGGATTTTTGAAATGGTCGAGAGGTAAAGACTGATATATAGGACGATGGTATTTAGACACCGAAAGTGTTTCAGGTGATACCAGGTAATTGTCGGGTCACCGGAATGAATTCCATGCAACCCCGGCAAAGTAATGGGCTTAATGGGCCAAGTGAGGGAACACACCAGCCCACAAGGGGCTGGTGCGCCCGCTATAGGTGGCCGGCCCTAGGGAGGGAAGGAAAGAGGGGACTAGGTCTCCCCCTTCCTTCCCTCTCCCCCTCTTTCCTCCCCCCTGGGGAATATATGGCAGGGGCGCAGGGCAGGGCAGGAGCCCTAGTGGCCGGTGGCCAGCCCTAGGGCGTGCCCTGGCTGCTTCCCCTTCCCCATACCTATATATATGGGGAGGGGGCGCCACACAAGGACACAACATTGTCTTAGCCGTGTGCGGCGCCCCCGTCCACCGTTTACTCCCTCGGTCATATTTTTGTAGTGCTTAGGCGAAGCCCTGCGGAGATCGCATCACCATCACCGTCACCATGTCGTCGTGCTGCCAGAACTCATATACTACCTCGCCGTCTTGCTGGGTCAAGAAGGCGGAGGACGTCACCGAGCTGAACGTGTGCAGAACGCGGAGGTGTCGTGCGTTCGGTACTTGATCGGTTGGAGTGCGAAGAAGTTCGACTACATCAACCGCGTTATTAAACGCTTCCGCTTATGGTGTACGAGGGTACGTAGACACACTCTCCCCCTCGTTGCTATGCATATCCATGGATAGATCATTGCGTGAGCATAGAATTTTTTTGTTTTCCATGCAACGTTTCCCAACATGGACAGCCCGAGCGCTTCATCATCGTCGCTGTCGAGGATGACGACGCCTCCCTCCTCACGTCCGTGGCGCCGAGGCGATCTCCTCGAAGGCCCGGCACTGACGCTCCATCTGCTCACGGACGTAGTCCGCCTTCACCCACTTGAGGGCAATCTCGTCAGCGGTGGCCATGGCCACGTGCTCCTTCTTCACGGGGAGAAAACCCGGCTCGGTCTTCGGCCTGACGAGGCGGTTGGAAGAAGGAGAGGGGAGGCTTCCCTCGTTAATGATGAGGGCGCCACCGCGGGTGCGGCGCCCAAATGCCGTCTCCTGCTGCTCCGGCTTGACAGGGCAGAGCGTCGGCGAACTGGAGGAAAGAGATCCAGAGACCGACGACGACGAGGTCGCCGTCCCCATTCGCCGCGACGTCCAGGAGCTACCACGGCGGCGGGAGAAGGATGAAGGCACCGGGTACACCAGGCACGGCGTGTTGCCGGCCTCGATCTGCTCGAGGACGGTTTTGAGGGTGCATCCTGGGACGCCCCACCATTGGCGCCGCCCCTCGGAGTTGAGGCGGCCGCGGGGCTCGATGCCGTTGGTGGCGGCGATATGCTCCTCATGGCGCCGCTCGAAGTACGCCGTCCACAGCGTGTTGCTGTCGGGGGCTTACCTAGGCTGGTTCCGCTGCGGCTCCGGCAGTGAAGACCGATGCGCGCGATTTCTACGCGCCGAGCAGCTCCGGTGGGCGCGAGCGGCACCAAGATTTGCTGCTTTTTTAAAATGATAGAGAGTCAGGAGAGGGTCTATGTTAATAGAGCTCTTTAGATAGGGAGAGGAAAGACGTAACTAGACCGCGGACGCCACCGGTGCTGAACCTCTAGGTGCCCGGCACCCGCATGTCCGGGGACGCCAGGGAGCCGGCCTCGTAGAGGAGGCACGCCTCGTCCTTATGTAGATGGCGGCGGCCGAAGCCGTTCGCCGCCGCGCCGTCGCCTGTGAAGCGCTCAGCCATTACCGTCGGCGGGGGAGAGAGGGGTGTCGGTGGCGAGAGCTTCTGCATTCACCGGTGAGGGAGGACGGCTTTTATAGCCATGGATGGGCGGTGGGAGCGGGTGGGACACGCGTCGCCGCGCCTTCACTGCGCCGCCCGTGAGGCATCAATGGAAGGCTGACCGGTGCGGCAGCGCGACAACCTTGGCATTGATTCCTGTGGGAACCGAGGCGATGAGGATGACGAACGTGGCGAGTCGCTGACTCGCCGGACCCACTCCTTTTCGCGCCAAAAATGTTTCCCTCGGCACCCCCAGCGTGCCGGGTTTGGCCTGGGTCCGCTGGCGCCAAATTTGGCCCAAACCGGCGAAAATTGGGCTTCTGGGGGCGCGACTAGGCCGAATTTTCTGCGTTGATGACGAAAAAGGGCCTTGTGGGGGCATGTTGGGGGCGTGGATGGAGATGCTCTAAGTAAGCTAAGAAAACGTGAAAGGAGTAATTGACCGGACGCCGCGTAAAAAAAATTAAGGCACGTACCGTCCTGGGTCATGATCATAGTTTTAAATAGCCGGCTATAGCAGGGTGCCACTAAATGGTCTCATAAATAAATAGCCCGCTATAGGTCCGCTATAGCTGATTCGGAGGTCCGCCGCTATTTACAATAGCCCGCTATTTAAAACATTGGTCATGAGCGGGTAGTCAGAGGTGGAGAGGTTGATGAACCAGTCCCAGTCGCGGCTGCGGCGGAGGAGCATGGCGGAGGCGTGCAGGGTGTTGGCCACCATGGTCGGCCCGCGGTAGGTAACCATGTTGGCGGCCGGTGCCCTTCTCCCTGCCTTTTGATTTCCCCTGCTCTGGTGTTGATCCTTTCTACCGAGCCCTCTAGGCGGAGGAAGCCTAGGAGACCGCCCTCTGGATCGGGATGTTGTGCTGCACCACACCCACACTCCAGGCGGCCGCGGCGGTGCTTGCGTTGCGGCTCCCGTGCCACCGCCGCTGGGTCCGCCGCGCCCTCGCCTACCTCGCGCTCGCGCTCACCATCATCATCCACTACATGTACGCCATCGTTGTCGCCGCTGAGGGAGTCCTGGATTAGGGGGTCCTCGGACAGCCGGACTATATACTTTAGCCGGACTGTTGGACTATGAAGATACAAGATTGAAGACTTCATCCCGTATCCGGATGGGACTCTCCTTGGCATGGAAGGCAAGCTTGGCAATACAGATATGTAGATCTCCTCCCTTGTAACCGACTCTGTGTAACCCTAGCCCCCTCCGGTGTCCATATAAACTGGAGGGTTTAGTCCGTAGGATAACAACAATCATACCATAGGCTAGCTTCTAGGTTTTAGCCTCTACGATCTCGTGGTAGATCAACTCTTGTAATACTCATATCATGAAGATCAATCAAGCAGGAAGTAGGGTATTACCTCCATCTGAGGGCCCGAACCTGGGTACACATCGTGTCCCCCGCCTGCTGTTACCATCTGCATTAGCCACACAGTTCGGGACCCCCTACCCGAGATCCGCCGGTTTTGACACCGACATTGGTGCTTTTGAGAGTTCCACTGTGCCGTCATCATAAGGCCGGATGGCTCGTCTCGTTTTCAAGGACAACATCACCTCTGGGGAGCCCTGGCCGTAGGCCAAACTCTCCGACTAGGTGGTTTCGTCATGACCGCCCGTTCGGCCGCTGCGCCGACGATGACTTCTCGGGTCATCGAAAACAGCCTCCACGTTGGCTCGGAATTCACCGAGCAGTTGGATCCAATGGAGCTCTCTTCCTTGAACGAGCTCTTGGATCGCATCGCCGCCTTGGGAGTCGCTACGGACTATGATCAGATCGGGCTTAAACCCGACCAAAGGGAGATTAACTCCCCGCCGATCACCCATCAGATAGCGGTGGTGGAGGAGCAATGTGGCGATTCTTCCTCTATCTTGAGGACAAACTATGTCCGGATTCCCGAGCTCTCCGAGCCGGATACCCGTCCACGGGAGGACATGGCCCAAACCTTGAACCTAGAATCAGGCAGCAGGCCAGGCCTATTGGGCAACATCCCGGAGCCCGAACTTCTAAGATCGGAAACTCCTCTGCCCCTGGGTCTCAGATCGGGTCAAGGTTCAGACTTAAATCCACCCACCCACCCAGATATAAGTGATCTTTCCCACATTAGACAAGAGCCCCAAGAGACAGTACACCACTATTGGGCCAGATTCCTCCTTGTAATGAGCAAGGTTAAGGACTGTCGCGAGGAAGACGCAATTTCATTCTTTTGCAAAAATTGCACGGACAGGGGAATCCTCAATGCCATAAGTCGTCGTGACATAGCACACTTCACTGACTTGGCGGCCATAGTACGGAAGTACTGTGCGATGGAAAGCGCCTGGAAAACCCAAACAAAATTTTGGGATCCTCCGGCTCTGACAAAACCCCCAGTCCGAACTAAAAGGGTGCACTCTCGTAAGTCGCTCGATCCAATTACAAAGAAGCAAAAGCCCACTATAGGGCGTGGAACCGTATTGGAGGGATGGCTTAATGGGCCATGCCAAATTCACAGTACATCGGATACCATGCCAAGACACAGCCTTAGAGCATGTTGGGTACTCCGACAGGTGGCCAAGAGCGGTGAGGATCTCCTCATCAACAATACCGCAGAGCACCATCCCGTGGAGAACAACAATACAGTATTGACACTCTTCGAGACCTTCGCCTCAAATTATAGTCGTCAGCGAGCATTCCGCAGCCTTGCCGAAGTTTGCCACGTGGCAGCAATAAATCCATGGAGCGATACGGCTATCACCTTCAATGCCAGTGATGAACCTAAATTCCGAATAGCCCGAGCACCAGCCGCCTTGGTCCTTAGTCCAATTGTGGACGGCTTCCGGCTTACTAAAGTGCTCATGGACGGCGGCAGCGGATTAAACCTCATCTATGAGGAGACTCTTCGAAAAATGGAAATAGATAGAAGCCGCATTGAGCAAAGCAGCACGACCTTCAGAGGAATCATCCCTAGTCGGGAGGTACGATGTGCTAGGAAAATCACACTAGATGTGGTATTCGGCACGCCGGAGAATTATAGGTCCGAAGAAATCACATTCCAAGTGGCCCCGTTCAATAGCGGATACCACGCCCTTCTAGGGCAGGAGGCATTCACGATCTTCCAAGCTATACCCCATTACGGGTACATGAAGCTCAAAATGCCCGGGCCCAATGGAATCATCACTCTAACTAGTGATCCGGACATAGCACTCCGCGCCAAAAATAAAACAGCCGCACTGGCCCTCGAGGCGTTATCCGAAGCCCTCGCGGCCGAGGAATTAACTGCGCTGCGCTCCACAGTGGACAGGGACGACGTGATACTTGACAAAAGATCCAAGTCCACCTCTTTTAAACCAGCGGATGAAATAGTCAAATTCCAAGTCCACCCAACGGACCATACAAAAACAACATCCATCGGGGCACAGTTAAACCACACAGTAGACGCCGCACTACGAGAGTTCTTGCGCGAGAATTGGGACATATTCGCCTGCATCCTTCAGACATGCCAGGAATCCCACGCAGGCTGGCCGACCATAGCCTTAACATTCTAAAGGGGTTCAAGCCGGTCAAGCAGACTCCTCGGAGTTTCTCTGAACCTAAGTGACAAGCCATGGGAGAGGAGCTAGCCAAGTTACTTGAGGCCGGATTCATTAGAGAAATAAAACATCCGGACTGGCTAGCAAACCTGGTGATGGTACCAAAGAAGGATAAATCCTGGCGCCTATGTGTCGATTTCAAGGACCTTAACAAGGCTTGCCCCAAGGATCCCTTACCCCTCCCCCGCATCGATCAAATTATCGACGCTACTGCAGGACACGACTCATTGTGTTTCCTCGACGCATACTCCGGATACCATCAAATCAAGATGGCGGAGTCCGATCAAGCCGCAACGGCATTTATCACCCCATACGGCCCCTTCTGTTTTAACACCATGCCTTTCGGGCTTAAAAACGCCGGTGCAACCTATCAACGCATGATTCAGACATGCCTGGAAACACAGATCGGCAAAACAGTGGAGGCTTACGTAGACGATGTGGTCATTAAAACCAGACACGTCGAATCCTTAATAGACGAGTTGAGGCTCACGTTCAACAATCTCCGAGCATACGACATCAAGCTCAATTCGGAAAAATGCGTTTTCGGCGTGCCCGCCGGAAAGCTCCTGGGCTTCATCGTCTCCAGTAGAGGAATTGAAGCAAATCCGGCTAAAATCCGAGCTTTGTCACAGTTGGCTATCCCAACAAACCTCAAGCAAATCCAGAAATTAACTGGATGTGTGGCGGCCTTAAGCCGCTTTATCTCCCGATTAGGAGAAAAGGCACTACCCCTTTATCGCCTTCTTCGGTGCACCGAACACTTCGAGTGGACGGATGCGGCCACGGCCGGATTGGAAGAAATAAAAGCCATCCTGGCCACCAACCCAATCTTGGCCGCGCCAAATGTCGGCGAACCAATGCTGTTATATATAGCGGCAACTCACCAAGTTGTAAGCGTAGTGCTTGTCGTCGAACGAGAAACGGACAGACATAAATTCCCACTTCAAAAGCCGGTATACTATGTATCCACTGTCCTCACTCCATGCAAATCACGGTACCCACATTATCAAAAGATAGCATATGTGGTATTCATGGCATCCCGGAAATTACGACACTACTTTCAAGAGTGTTCAATTACGGTGGCCTCGGAAGTACCACTCAATGACATAATAAATAACCGCGATGCCACGGGCTGGATTGCTAAATGGGCTATCGAGGTCCTCCCGTTCGACATAACATATAAACCACGGCGAGCCATTAAGTCGCAAGTACTGGCCGATTTCGTCGCCGAATGGACGGAAGCCGAACTCCCTAAAGAGTACGGCGCGTACTCCAATTGGATCATGCACTTTGACGGTTCAAAGATGTTGGCTGGTCTGGGGGCAGGCGTCGTCCTGACATCCCCCACTGGAGATACAGTCCAATACGTACACCAAATATTATATACAGAGTCCAACAATGCAGCAGAATATGAGGCCCTGTTGCTGTTGGGGATCGTTGCATAAATTAAAAATTTTCTACGCATCACCAAGATCAATCTATGGAGTTTACTAGCAACGAGAGGGGAGAGGAGTGCATCTACATACCCTTGTAGATCGCGAGCGGAAGCGTTCAAGAGAACGGGGTTGATGGAGTCGTACTCGTCGTGATCCAAATCACCGATGATCCTAGCGCCGAACGGACGGCACCTCCGCGTTCAACACACGTACGGAGCAGAGACGTCTCCTCCTTCTTGATCCAGCAAGGGGGAAGGAGAAGTTGATGGAGACCCAGTAGCACGACGGCGTGGTGGTGGAAGCAGCGGGATTCCAGCAGGGCTTCGCCAAGTGCTACTGGAGGAGGAAGAGGTGTCACGGGAGGGAGAGGGAGGCGCCAGGGCTTAGGGTGCGGCTGCCCTCCCTCCCCTCCACTATATATAGGGGCTAGGGGGCGCATGCCCCCCTTGGAGATCCCATCTAGAGGGGCGGCGGCGGCCCCTCGGGGGGCAACGGCCCCCTTAGGGTTTCCAACCAGGGGCGCATGCCCCCTCGGGGGGCAACGGCCCCCTAGGGTTTCCAACCCTAGGCGCCTTGGGCCCTTGGGTGGGGCGCACCAGCCCACCAGGGGCTGGTTCCCACGCCACTTCAGCCCATGGGGCCCTCCGGGATAGGTGGCCCCACCCGGTGGACCCCCGGGACCCTTCCGGTGGTCCCGGTACAATACCGGTGACCCCCGAAACTCTCCCGGTGGCCGAAACTGGACTTCCTATATATAAATCTTTACCTCCGGACCATTCCGGAACTCCTCGTGACGTCCGGGATCTCATCCGGGACTCTGAACAACTTTCGGTTAACCGCATACTAATATCTCTACAACTCTAGCGTCACCGAACCTTAAGTGTGTAGACCCTGCGGGTTCGGGAGACACGTAGACATGACCGAGACAACTCTCCGGTCAATAACCAACAGCGGGATCTGGATACCCATGTTGGCTCCCACATGCTCCACGATAATCTCATCGGATGAACCACGATGTCGAGGATTCAATCAATCCCGTATACAATTCCCTTTGTCTATCGGTACGTTACTTGCCCGAGATTCGATCGTCGGTATCCCAATACCTCGTTCAATCTCGTTACCAGCAAGTCACTTTACTCGTTCTGTAATGCATGATCCCGTGACTAACTACTTAGTCACATTGAGCTCATTATGATGATGCATTACCGAGTGGGCCCAGAGATACCTCTCCGTCATACGGAGTGACAAATCCCAGTCTCGATCCGTGCCAACCCAACAGACACTTTCGGAGATACCTGTAGTGCACCTTTATAGCCACCCAGTTACGTTGTGATGTTTGGTACACCCAAAGCATTCCTACGGTATCCGGGAGTTGCACGATCTCATGGTCTAAGGAAATGATACTTGACATTAGAAAAGCTTTAGCAAACGAACTACACGATCTAGTGCTATGCTTAGGATTGGGTCTTGTCCATCACATCATTCTCCTAATGATGTGATCCCGTTATCAATGACATCCAATGTCCATGGTCAGGAAACCATAACCATCTATTGATCAACGAGCTAGTCAACTAGAGGCTCACTAGGGACATGTTATGGTCTATGTGTTCACACATGTATTACGATTTCCGGATAACACAATTATAGCATGAACAATAGACAATTATCATGAACAAGGAAATATAATAATAACCATTTTATTATTGCCTCTAGGGCATATTTCCAACAGTCTCCCACTTGCACTAGAGTGAATAATCTAGTTACATTGTGATGAATCGTAAACCCATAGAGTTCTGGTGTTGATCATGTTTCTCCCGTGGAAGAGGTTTAGTCAACGGATCTGCGACATTCAAATCCGTATGCACTTTACAAATATCTATGTCTCCATTTTGAACATTTTCACGAATGGAGTTGAAGCGACGCTTGATGTGCCTGGTCTTCTTGTGAAACCTGGGCTCCTTGGCAAGGGCAATAGCTCCAGTGTTGTCACAGAAGAGAGTCATCGGCCCCGATGCATTGGGAATAACTCCTAGGTCGGCAATGAACCCCTTCATCCAGATTGCTTCATGTGCTGCCTCCGAGGCTGCCATGTACTCCGCTTCACATGTAGATCCCGCCACGACGCTTTGCTTGCAACTGCACCAGCTGACTGCTCCACCATTCAAAATATACACGTATCCGGTTTGTGACTTAGAGTCATCCAGATCTGTGTCGAAGCTAGCATCGATGTAACCCTTTACGACGAGCTCTTCGTCACCTCCATAAACGAGAAACATATCCTTAGTCCTTTTCAGGTACTTCAGGATGTTGTTGACCGCTGTCCAGTGTTCCATGCCGGGATTACTTTGGTACCTTCCTACCAAACTTACGGCAAGGTTTACATCAGGTCTGGTACACAGCATGGCATACATAATAGACCCTATGGCCGAGGCATAGGGGATGACACTCATCTTTTCTCTATCTTCTGCTGTGGTCGGGCATTGAGCTCTGCTCAATCTCACACCTTGCAATACAGGCAAGAACCCCTTCTTGGACTGATCCATATTGAACTTCTTCAATATCTTATCAAGGTATGTGCTTTGTGAAAGACCTATGAGGCGTCTCGATCTATCTCTATAGATCTTGATGCCTAATATGTAAGCAGCTTCTCCAAGGTCCTTCATTGAAAAACACTTATTCAAGTAGGCCTTTATGCTTTCCAAGAATTCTATATCATTTCCCATCAATAGTATGTCATCCACATATAATATGAGAAATGCTACAGAGCTCCCACTCACTTTCTTGTAAACACAGGCTTCTCCATAAGTCTGTGTAAACCCAAACGCTTTGATCATATCATCAAAGCGAATGTTCCAACTCCGAGATGCCTGCACCAGCCCATAGATTGAGCGCTGGAGCTTGCATACCTTGTCAGCATTCTTAGGATCGACAAAACCTTCCGGCTGAATCATATACAATTCTTCCTTAAGGAAGCCGTTAAGGAATGCCGTTTTGACGTCCATTTGCCATATTTCATAATCGTAGAATGCGGCAATTGCTAACATGATTCAGACGGACTTCAGCTTCGCTACGGGTGAGAAGGTCTCATCGTAGTCAACTCCTTGAACTTGTCGATAACCCTTAGCGACAAGTCGAGCTTTATAGATGGTAACATTTCCATCCGCGTCCGTCTTCTTCTTAAAGATCCATTTATTTTCTATCACTCACCGATCATCGGGCAAGTCTGTCAAAGTCCATACTTTGTTTTCATACATGGATCCTATCTCGGATTGCATGGCTTCAAGCCATTTGTTGGAATCTGGGCCCGCCATTGCTTCTTCATAGTTCGAAGGTTCACCGTTGTCCAACAACATGATTTCCATGACAGGGTTGCTGTACCACTCTGGTGCGGAACGTGTCCTTCTGGACCTACGAAGTTCAGTGGTATCTTGATCATGATCGTCATCATTAACTTCCTCTCTAGTCGGTGCAGGCACCACAGAAACATTTTCTTGTGCTGCACTACTTTCTGGTTCGAGAGGGGTCATCTCATCAAGTTCCACTTTCCTCCCACTTACTTCTTTCGAGAGAAACTCTTTCTCCAGAAAGGACCCGTTCTTGGCAACGAAGATCTTGCCTTCGGATCTGAGGTAGAAGGTATACCCAATGATTTCCTTAGGGTATCCTATGAAGACGCATTTTTCCGACTTGGGTTCGAGCTTTTCAGGTTGAAGTTTCTTGACATAAGCATCGCATCCCCAAACTTTAAGAAACGACAGCTTAGGTTTCTTTCCAAACCATAATTCATACGGTGTCGTCTCAACGGATTTCGACGGAGCCCTATTTAAAGTGAATGCGGCAGTCTCTAAAGCATAACCCCAGAATGATAGCGGTAGATCGGTAAGAGACATCATAGATCACACCATATCCAATAGAGTGCGATTACGACGTTCGGACACACCATTACGCTGAGGTGTTCCAGGCGGCGTGAGTTGTGAAACAATTCCACATTTCCTTAAGTGTGTGCCAAATTCGTGACTCAAATATTCCCCTCCACGATCTGATCGTAAGAACTTTATTTTCCTGTCACGTTGATTCTCAACCTCACTCTGAAATTCCTTGAACTTTTCAAAGGTCTCAGACTTGTGTTTCATTAAGTAGACATACCCATATCTACTTAAGTCATCAGTGAGGGTGAGAACATAACGATAGCCACCGCGAGCCTCAACGCTCATTGGACCGCACACATCAGTATGTATGATTTCCAATAAGTTGGTTGCTCGCTCCATTGTTCCGGAGAACGGAGTCTTGGTCATTTTGCCCATGAGGCATGGTTCGCACGTGTCAAATGATTCATAATCAAGAGACTCCAAAAGTCCATCTGCATGAAGTTTCTTCATGCGTTTGACACCAATGTGACCAAGGCGGCAGTGCCACAAGTATGTGGGACTATCATTATCAACCTTACATTTCTTGGCATTCACACTATGAATATGTGTAACATCATGTTCGAGATTCATTAAGAATAAACCATTGACCAGCGGGGCATGACCATAAAACATATCTCTCATATAAATAGAACAACCATTATTCTCGGATTTAAATGAGTAGCCATCTCGCATCAAACAAGATCCAGATACAATGTTCATGCTCAAAGCTGGCACTAAATAACAATTATTGAGGTTTAAAACTAATCCCGTAGGTAAATGTAGAGGTAGCATGCCGACGGCGATCACATCGACCTTGGAACCATTCCCGACGCGCATCGTCACCTCGTCCTTCGCCAGTCTTCGCTTATTCCGCAGCTCCTGCTTTGAGTTACAAATATGAGCAACCGCACCGGTATCAAATACCCAGGAGCTACTACGAGCGCTGGTTAGGTACACATCAATAACATGTATATCACATATACCTTTGATATTGCCGGCCTTCTTATCCGCTAAGTACTTGGGGCAGTTCCGCTTCCAGTGATCGTTTCCCTTGCAATAAAAGCACTCAGTCTCAGGCTTGGGTCCATTCTTTGTCTTCTTCCCGGCAGCTTGCTTACCGGGCGCAGCAACTCCCTTGCCGTCTTTCTTGAAGTTCTTCTTACCCTTGCCTTTCTTGAACTTAGTGGTTTTATTCACCATCAACACTTGATGTTCCTTTTTGATCTCCACCTCCGCTGATTTCAGCATTGAATATACCTCAGGAATGGTCTTTTCCATCCCCTGCATATTGAAGTTCATCACAAAGCTCTTGTAGCTAGGTGGAAGCGACTGAAGGAATCTGTCAACGACCGCGTCATCCGGGAGATTAACTCCCAGCTGAGACAAGCGGTTGTGCAACCCAGACATTTTGAGTATGTGTTCGCTGACGGAACTATTCTCCTCCATCTTACAACTGTAGAACTTGTCAGAGACTTCATATCTCTCGACCCGGGCATGAGCTTGGAAAACCATTTTCAGCTCTTGGAACATCTCATATGCTCCCTGCTGCTCGAAACGCTTTTGGAGCCCCGGTTCTAAGCTGTAAAGCATGTCGCGCTGAACCAGGGAGTAATCATCAACACGTGTTTGCCAGGCGTTCATAACGTCTTGGTTTGCTGGGACGGGTGCTTCACCTAGCGGTGCTTCAAGAACATATGCTTTCTTGGCAGCTATGAGGATAATCCTCAAGTTCCGGACCCAGTCCGTATAGTTGCTACCATCGTCTTTCAGCTTGGTTTTCTCTAGGAACGCGTTGAAGTTGAGGTTGACATTAGCGTGGGCCATTTGATCTACAAGACATATTGTAAAGATTTTAGACTAAGTTCATGATAATTAAGTTCATATAATCAATTTATTAATGAACTCCCACTCAGACAGACATCCCTCTAGTCATCTAAGTGATACATGATCCGAGTCAACTAGGTCGTGTCCGATCATCACGTGAGACGGACTAGTCATCATCGGTGAACATCTTCATGTTGATCGTATCTTCTATACGACTCATGTTCGATCTTTCGGTCTCTTGTGTTCCGAGGCCATGTCTGTACATGCTAGGCTCGTCAAGTCAACCTAAGTGTATTGCGTGTGTAAATCTGGCTTACACCAGTTGTATGCGAACGTTAGAACCTATCACACCCGATCATCACGTGGTGCTTCGGAACAACGAACCTTCGCAACGGTGCACAGTTAGGGGGAACACTTTCTTGAAATTTTAGCGAGGGATCATCTTATTTATGCTATCGTCGTTCTAAGCAAATAAGATGTAAAACATGATAAACATCACATGCAATCAAATAGTGACATGATATGGCCAATATCATTTTGCTCCTTTTGATCTCCATCTTCGGGGCGCCATGTTCATCATCGTCACCGGCATGACACCATGATCTCCATCATAATGATCTCCATCATCGTGTCTTCATGAAGTTGTCTCGCCAACTATTACTTCTACTACTATGGCTAACGGTTAGCAATAAAGTAAAGTAATTACATGACGTTTCAGTTGACACGCAGG
This sequence comes from Triticum aestivum, assembly GCF_018294505.1. NCBI lineage: Eukaryota > Viridiplantae > Streptophyta > Magnoliopsida > Poales > Poaceae > Triticum > Triticum aestivum. The sequence goes on from NC_057802.1 coordinate 547,588,544, forward strand.
TCATAAATAAATTAAGACAACTCCTATGGCTCCTGCCGGTTGTCATACTCATCGACATGCAAGTCGTGATTCCTATTACAAGAACATGATCAATCTCATACATCACATATATCATTCATCACATTCTTCTGGCCATATCACATCACATGACACATGCTGCAAAAACAAGTTAGACGTCCTCTAATTGTTGTTGCAAATTTTTACGTGGCTGCTATAGGTTTCCAGCAAGAACGTTTCTTACCTACGCCAAAACCACAACGTGATATGCCAATTTCTATTTACCCTTCATAAGGACCCTTTTCATCGAATCCGATCCGACTAAAGTGGGAGAGACAGACACCCGCTAGCCACCTTATGCAACTAGTGCATGTCAGTCGGTGGAACCTGTCTCACGTAAGCGTACGTGTAAGGTCGGTCCGGGCTGCTTCATCCCACGATGCCGCCGAATCAAGATAAGACTAGTAATGGCAAGTAAATTGACAAAATCGACGCCCAACAACTTGTGTTCTACTCGTGCATAGAAACTACGCATAGACCTAGCTCATGATGCCACTGTTGGGGATCGTTGCAGAAATTAAAAAATTTCTACGCATCACCAAGATCAATCTATGGAGTTTACTAGCAACGAGAGGGGAGAGGAGTGCATCTACATACCCTTGTAGATCGCGAGCGGAAGCGTTCAAGAGAACGGGGTTGATGGAATCGTACTCGTCGTGATCCAAATCACCGATGATCCAAGCGCCGAACAGACGGCACCTCCGCGTTCAACACACGTACGGAGCGGAGACGTCTCCTCCTTCTTGATCCAGCAAGGGGGAAGGAGAATTTGATGGAGATCCAGCAGCACGACGTTGTGGTGGTGGAAGCAGCGGGATTCCAACCGGGCTTCGCCAAGTGCTACTGGAGGAGGAAGAGGTGTCACGGGAGGGAGAGGGAGGCGCCAGGGCTTAGGGTGCGGCTGCCCTCCCTCCCCTCCACTATATATAGGGGCTAGGGGGCGCATGCCCCCCTTGGAGATCCCATCTAGAGGGGGGCGGCGGCCCCTCGTGGGGCAACGGCCCCCTTAGGGTTTCCAACCAGGGGGCGCATGCCCCCTCGGGGGGCAACGGCCCCCTAGGGTTTCCAACCCTAGGCGCCTTGGGCCCTTAGGTGGGGCGCACCAGCCCACCAGGGGCTGGTTCCCAGGCCACTTCAGCCCATGGGGCCCTCCGGGATAGGTGGGCCCACACGGTGGACCCCCGGGACCCTTCCGGTGGTCCCGGTACAATACCGGTGACCCCCGAAACTCTCCCGGTGGCCGAAACTGGACTTCCTATATATAAATATTTACCTTCGGACCATTCCGGAACTCCTCGTGACGTCCGGGATCTCATCCAGGACTCTGAACAACTTTCGGTTAACCGCATACTAATATCTCTACAACTCTAGCGTCACCGAACCTTAAGTGTGTAGACCCTGCGGGTTCGGGAGACACGTAGACATGACCGAGACAACTCTCCTGTCAATAACCAACAGCGGGATCTAGATACCCATGTTGGCTCCCACATGCTCAACGATAATCTCATCGGATGAACCACGATGTCGAGGATTCAATCAATCCCGTATACAATTCCCTTTGTCTATCGGTACGTTACTTGCCCGAGATTCGATCGTCGGTATCCCAATACCTCGTTCAATCTCGTTACCGGCAAGTCACTTTACTCGTTTCGTAATGCATGATCCCGTGACTAACTACTTAGTCACATTGAGCTCATTATGATGATGCATTACCGAGTGGAACCAGAGATACCTCTCCGTCATACGGAATGACAAATCCCAGTCTCGATCCGTGCCAACCCAACAGACACTTTCAGAGATACCTGTAGTGCACCTTTATAGCCACCCAGTTACGTTGTGACGTTTGGTACACCCAAAGCATTCCTACGGTATCCGGGAGTTGCACGATCTCATGGTCTAAGGAAATGATACTTGACATTAGAAAAGCTTTAGCAAACGAACTACACGATCTAGTGCTATGCTTAGGATTGGGTCTTGTCCATCACATCATTCTCCTAATGATGTGATCCCGTTATCAATGACATCCAATGTCCATGGTCAGGAAACCGTAACCATCTATTGATCAACGAGCTAGTCAACTAGAGGCTCACTAGGGACATGTTATGGTCTATGTGTTCACACATGTATTACGATTTCCGGATAACACAATTATAGCATGAACAATAGACAATTATCATGAACAAGGAAATATAATAATAACCATTTTATTATTGCCTCTAGGGCATATTTCCAATAGTTGCATGGTCTCCGGATAGCAGTCTCCATGGGCATTCAACGCCTAGAGGTGCGTGGGGATTCGGACCTCGCAATATCTCAAATAAATGGAGACTTTGACGCCAAGGACCCAAAAATGGCGGCTTACCACAACGCCGTCCTCAAAATGTCAGCTCGGTTCGAGGGGCTCGAATTCCACCATGTGGTCCGAGAAAACAATCAAGCGGCGGACATCCTCGCCCGCATCGGTGCTAAGCGCGACCCTGTCCCACCCAATATCTTCTTGGAAAGGTTGTTTAAGCCATCCGTGGTATGGGAAGGAGATACCGAACACTCTGACGTAATCGGAGGCTCTGCCACCGAAACAACACCTTCCGCCCACGTGATTATGGCTGCCATCGCCCCGTGGACAGAACCCTTCTTGGCCTACCTAACTAGGCAGGAATTACCTGAGGACCCAAACGAGGCACGTTGCATTGTGCGGCGGTCTAAAGCCTACAAGGTCCACGAGGGAGAGCTTTATAAGAAAAGCGCTATCGCAGTCCTTCAAAGGTGCATCTCCAAAGAGGAAGGACGGCAACTTTTGGCAGAAATTCATGCTGGACTTGGCGGCCACCACGCCGCAGCTCGGGCCCTTGTAAGCAAGGCCTTCCGTACAGGTTTCTACTGGCCGACGGCCTGAGCAGACGCACAGGACCTCGTTCAACGTTGCGTCGGTTGCCAGCTTTTTGCAAACCAAAGCCATATGCCGCCTACCGCTCTCCAAACAATCCCCATTACTTGGCCCTTTGCGGTCTGGGGGCTTGATATGATTGGACCCCTCAAAGGGGGAAGCCATAAGAAAAAAATACTTGTTGGTCATGGTGGATAAATTCACCAAATGGATAGAAGCCAAACCAGTTAAAACGACCGAATCCGGACCGGTGATAGACTTCATATCTGGGGTTGCACACCGTTAAGGCGTCCCCCACAGCATCATCACCGATAACGGCTCGAACTTTACACCCGACGAGGTAAAACTTTGGTGCAGCAACATGGGCATTAAGCTCGATTATGCTTCTATCTATCACCCGCAAACTAATGGTCAAGTCAAGCGAGCAAATGGTCTTATCATGAGTGGCATTAAACCCAGATTAGTGCGATCCTTGAAGGAATCCGATACGCACTGGGTAGAGGAGCTCGACTCCGTACTATGGGGGCTGCGGACCACGCCGAATCGCACTACCGGATACACACCGTTCTTTATGGTGTACGGCGCAGAGGCGGTACTGCCCTGCGACATAATTCATGACTCACCTCGAGTGCGCATGTACGAAGAGAAAGAAGCCGAGCTCGATCGGCAGGACAGTTTGGATGCCCTGGAGGAGGAGCATGACGTGGCAAAAGCCCGTTCCACATTCTGTCAGCAACAGGCTCGAAGGTATCAAAACAGAGAAGTACGGGCCAAAACTTATAACGTTGGCGAACTCGTTCTACGCCTACCAGAGAAGAAAAAGAACAAGCTCAAGCCCAAATGGGAAGGTCCCTTCATTATCGACCAAGTTCTGACCGGTGGAGCGTATCGTCTGCGGGATGCATCAGACAATTGACTCGAGCCAAACCCATGGAACACAGCCAGACTCCGAAGGTTCTACGCCTAGTGCCGGACTCTATGTTCGTCTCCTTACCTCCGTCAATTTTTTATATATCCGTTATCTGTCTTTTATTTCTTTCTTTCTTCCCTTTTTCTTCAAGGCCTTAAAAGGCTAAAATGTGTCTTGACTACACAATCTTGACGCGCTAGCCGCGCTCATTATACCTGGGGGCTTCTTATACAGAAGCTTAATATAACTATTTTCTGGGCTCTATGCCCCACACATGTGTTATTCTTCCACATGTACCTTTTTTCGCCATTATATGCATCGATATGACTTAAGTTTTGGCCAAGCTGGGTTGCCTGGCTCTTGTGTTTATGCCCTACGTTCCCGTTAATTCGGCTAGGGCATAAGGGGAGCACCTCTGCGATTGTTACTGCCGGTTCAGCCGGATGTGTACCTCAGACTGGGTGAAGCCGAAAGCTACCGTTCTTAAGGGAATACTCGGTCGGTGAACAAAAGACGACCTTATTTATTGTAATACATGCCCCCAGATGTTTATATCCTGCGTCTCTTTTCGCAGCTCGGACATGCACATTAGGGCATGCGTACCCAGGGAAAGGAACCCTTAACGGAACTATTCTCCCTGGAAGATGTTTCTTACTATCCATGTAATATAACATAGCTAGTTGGGTACTTGTCTGTTCAAGCACTTATGACCCCTACGCCTGGTTTCCACGCGTACCCCGGTTTTCTCATAACTGAGCGGGTATTCGGATACACTCCGAACTGTCGGGTCCAGAGGTCGAAGCGAAAAGGTCCGCCATGACAAATGATTTACAATCCGGCTAGGGACAATACATGTCAATTGAAGTACACAGTCACTTAGACTGACTAAATTCTTCTTCTATACCATCCAATAGGCTGTTTAGCCTACAATCCTACTGAGGATACTTTGCGGCTAATTCTACTTGGTCATACACCAAACTGACGGGGATCTCTTTCCCATCGGGCCCCACAGGTCCGACCTCGGCCATGCGGTTCGGGTCAGCCTTGGTATATCGCGTCTTCACCATGGCCCAGGCTTCCCTCGCACCTTGTCGGCAGGCCGATATCTTCCATAATCGGAAGCGCCGCCACGCTCCCTTGAGCTTCTCTATAAGCTCCCCCATGCCTCCTGGTGGGGAGGCGGACGGCCACAAGGCTTGGGCAATGCCCTGCATCACCTGCCGAACTTGTTCGTGCAGTTGTGAGAGCTCTGGCAGAAGATCACCCGCAGACCCCGGGCATCTCCTCCACGGGACGACCCGTTAGCATACCTGCAGACATAACTCTGTTAGCCGGTTTCTTCGCCGAACTCTTTAAAAGTTCGTTCAAGCACTTACTAAAAATGCCGCGTCGAAGCCGCTTATTCTCCTTTACGGAGTCAGCAAGTTGGGCTCGAACATCTTTCAGTTCCACGCCCAGCTGGGTATTGGCGTCTTGGAGATCGTTTTTCTCCCGCCTAACCCGTGTAAGCACACGCTCGCCTGCCTTTAGCTGTCGTTGAGCATGCGACTCATCCCCTATCACGACCTCCGGATTCACTCCAGAGTCATCTGCAGAATCTATTGTTAGATTTGCATGCATGCCGCATACTAACCGGTACATGTCATTCTTTTTGATAGAGACAAGTGTTACCAGAGGGGGGCTTCTCGGACTCCTTTATTGCGGCAACTGCAGCCCGTAGCTGGGCTTTGCACTCTTCCAGCTCTTGAGACAATTGGGCATTCTTCTCCGTAAGAACCTGCACTAATAATGATCCTTAAATTAGTTGTGTCAACTGTTTCAAGTCTCAGGGGCTACTGATATACATAATTATTAGATTTCTTTACCCGTATATCCTTTACATACTAGTCCGTGGCTCTGGCAAGACCATTTTGAGCAGCTCGGATGTACGCATCTCCTGAGTTGAAGGCATCGAACGCCTCTTGGGAGAAACAAGCGTGACGGAGTACGGCCCGGCGACGCCTGTGATTCATGGCGCTCTCCACTTCGGAATTTGTAGCGGATAGCCTATCCACATCCTCTGTAGGAGGAACATTCGGCGTTCGCCTCATGTTAGCGTCCGCCTCTATGTCCGGCTCTGGAGCCCGACTGGTGGAGGCGTGACCGGCAACCTCTCCGGATATAGTCCGGCGAGCGTTTTTCCTACTAGGAAACATGGGCATTATTATGTTTTAAAAGACGACCACCACGGAGCGGGGTTCTCTTTCATACCTCTGCGGCGGCGTCTCAGTCCTGACCGCCTTCCTTTTAAGCCTACCCGGCTTCGGTGCCCCTTGTTGGTGAGTCACTGCGGGTTCGGCATGGCGTCCCGAGGGCCTTCCCTGTAAGACACCATATGTGTGCGGTAGGTGAAGTGCAGAAAAGGGGATCCTTCTCGGAAGTTGGGACTCCGGTTTTCCTTACATGCGATGCAGGGAGTAGTCCAGGATAATCGGCTATGATGGCCACCATGGCATCATCGCAGCTCAATTGATAGAACGCCCTGTCAATCAGCTCCACAAAGGTGTCCGTATCCTCTTCAAGTCCGGGGTCGAGGGCCCGGTCAGGGTCCTCCGGTTGTGGAGGCGGGCTGTGGACCTCCCTTACAGCTTTTCGTAGTTCCTGCTATGAAACAGCAAGGTAAATACTTATGACCACAGCGGGTGGCATCGTCTTCTCCGTTGAAATGCCACATGGGTTGCCCCCGATATTGAAGTGGCTGTACCCCTCGCATTATACATATTGACATAACCTCAATTACTGTCAATCCTGACTGGGCCAACGTATGTATCCGACTCATCAGGTAAAGGACTTCCCCGTTATCTTCCTCCTGAGGGCTCCGAGGGCGCCAGATGCGGCGTTTCTTCAAGGGAGCGTTGTCGAACTCAGGAAGGCCCATACGAATAGGGTCCGGAAGGGGGACGTCCTCCATATAAAACCACTCCGAAGGCCAGTCCTCGGATGTCTTCTTCGGAGTACCGGACAGGTATCCGGTCCCGGCGATGCGCCATATTTCGGCTCCGCCCACTTGGTATATTGACCCCTCCTGTGTACGGGGTACGAGGCAGAATAGCCTCTTCCATAGCTCGAAATGAGCTTCGCAGCCCAGAAACAGCTCGCAAAGGGCGACATAGCCAGCGATGTGTAATATGGAGGCGGGAGTGAAATTATGCAGCTGGAGGCCGTAGAACTCCAGGAGCCCGCGGAGGAACGGATGAATTGGGAATCCAAGCCCTCTTAATAAGTAAGGGACAAGGCACACCCGCTCCCCCATGGATGGGTTGGGAAAGCTCTCTGCTTGCTCCCCGCCATTGTAGGTGGCGAGCCCGGCTCGAACGGGGACCATATACGCTGGAGGGAGAAATCCCTGGGTATGTAACTCTACTAATTGGCTGTGGGGGACAGAACACTTCTTCCAATTACCGAGCTTAGGGCTACGGGAGCGAGAGGAGGAGCTGCGATGGCCGGCCATGTTGGAATGGATTTTTTCCGAGCGCGCTCCGATGGATACTCGCTGTGGGAGGATGGTGTGATCTGGATCTGAGAATCCCCGTCTCTTTAATAGACGATTTACTCGCATGGCTAGGGTGGTAAATGTAAAAATGCCCTGGCTTCTCGCATTCGCTCGACGCGTGGAAGATAGCAATTATTAGGCGCGGAAGCCAAGGAGGCAACATTTATGGGAAGCCGGACATTACTCAACAGGTACTCAGAATTTGGAGAAGAACCCGCCTTGCAATGCTGAAGACAATCTGCGCGCCGGACTCATCGCCATTGAAGCCTGGTTCGGGGGCTACTGAGGGAGTCCTGGATTAGGGGGTCCTCGGACAGCCGGACTATATACTTTAGCCGGCCTGTTGGACTATGAAGATACAAGATTGAAGACTTCGTCCCGTATCCGGATGGGACTCTCCTTGGCGTGGAAGGCAAGCTTGGCAATACGGATATGTAGATCTCCTCCCTTGTAACCGACTCTGTGTAACCCTAGCCCCCTCCGGTGTCTATATAAACCAGAGGGTTTAGTCCGTAGGAAAAAACAATCATACCATAGGCTAGCTTCTAGGGTTTAGCCTCTACGATCTCGTCGTAGATCAACTCTTGTAATACTCATATCATCTAGATCAATCAAGCAGGAAGTAGGGTATTACCTCCATCGAGAGGGCCCGAACCTGGGTAAACATCGTGTCCCCCGCCTCCTGTTACCATCTGCGTTAGACGCACAGTTCGGGACCCCCTACCCGAGATCCGCCGGTTTTGACACCGACAGCCGCCGCTGCCCTCCTCTTTGTCGTCGACGACCCAGGAGACCTCTTCCTGCACCGTGGCCCTCGTATTCTTCGTGGCAGGCGACATCAGCAGCTCCCTGGCCCTCCTCGGAGACTGAGAGCATCTCCGCTCCCCCCCCCGACAGGCCCCCATACCCCTTTTTTATCGTCGGCTCAAAAAAATGGTTCAGTCGCGCCCCAGGAGCTCAAATTTCGCCGATTAGGACCGAAATTGGCGCCGGCGGACCCAGGCCGAACCCAGCGCGCTGGGTGCCGACCAAGGGCGCCGGGGGAAAGGAAAATTGTGCCAAAACTTCCCACGCCGGATTCCCACCCCATGGGCCCGCTGAGTCAGAGACTAGCATTGTCATCCTCATCTCATCGCCTCGGCTCCCGCGCGAATCAATGCTAAGGCTGCCGCCAGTCAGCCTTCCATTGATCACGGGCGGCGTAGTGAAGACGCGCTGCTCACCCGTGTCAAGCCCTAGCCCCAGGAGACGCTGGAGCGCCGACGCAGCCGCGGCGGCAACCTTGTCATAAACGAGGGCCGCCGCCAACCTTCCCCTTCCCGCGGCCATCTTTGCCTGGTCAGGCTGAAGAAGGAGCCGGTGACACCCATGGTCGTCAAGCAGGAGCACGTGGAGATGGTCGCCGACCTCGAAACCGACCTGAAATGGGCGCGCGACGACTACATGCGGGAGGAGGTGGAGCGCCAGCGCCGTGCTCTGGAGGAGATCGGCGAGCGACGCTGTGGCCGCGAGGAGGACGGCATCATCGTCCTCGACAACGACGAGGAGGAGGCGCCGACGCCGACCAACCCCGTCCGCAGCGGCGATCCAGGGCAGGGCTGCAGCAAGGACGGCAGCGTGCAGGACGACGGCGACGATGATGGCGGCGACTACACCGCCTTCTACAAGCTCCACGGCATGAACTAGGCTAGGGGCGGCGGCGGCGTATTTTTTTTTAAGTTTTATGTATGTCTTTAAGTTTGTACAAATATGAATGAAACCGCCTAAATTCCGTCCAAAATCGAGTCATTTTCTTCGAATATGAGCCAAAATTGCATTTGAGAAACGGTGTCTAGGTGCCAACTTAGGGCGGCGGTTGGGAACCCGACCGTCCCCACGGCAAAAATATCACCAGTTAGTCCTCAGGAGGCGATATTTCAGAGCCTTGGGGGGGGGGGACAGCTGGAGATGCCTTGAGAAGCAGGGCAAGCTGTACATAATCGATAAGTATATGATTAGACATAATTCATATGCTTAAGTTGTATATGATCACGCATAAGTATATGATCATACATAAGCATAATTCATATGCTTCCGTATAGTTGATGTTGGTGAAATTGGTACTTTATGCATAGTATATGCTGTATGCATGAACTCGCGTTGTTCCTGGTGTTGAGAATTGTTACTCATATTCATTCTCTATGAACCGCAGGTTGGTGTATCAATGTAGTTCATCGGGATCCAAATGTCGGTTTGGTCCGGATTTTTTCAGGTATGAGTTGGAACCGGATCCACTAACATAGAGAAAGAAAGTCACGGTAGTGTAAAATGAAGAAGGCAAGTTAGAGACTATTAATAGATAGTTAGCAGGTTGTCTAGTAGATATAACTAATTCAAAATTAATTTTATTTCGTCATCAATTTGTTTATATGTAATTACTGTAAATGTACACAGTAGATCATCAATTTATAAATTAATTTAAGTCATTTTAGTCTTAATCATATGGATAGAAAGAAGAGAAGTTAAAGTACTGTAGCTTCTCTAACTTTTCTTCTCAATGTTGAAGGATCCAGTTCCGTACGAGCTGCCCTGACCATCTTGGTTGGGTTGAGTGCCGGCCTCTCGAGTAAGATTGTTTAGTACTGTACGTGCGTGCATATCGATCATGGGTGCAGTCCTACATGTGAGCGTGCACACGTGATACAGACTGTAGAGGCCGGTGCATATATATCGATCATGGTACAGTCCTACATGTTAGTGAAATTGGTACAGCAGTTTATATGCATGAACTCATGTCGTTCCGGTGTTGAGAATTGTTACTCATTCATTCTCTATGAACCGGTGGCCGGTGTATCAATGTTGTCCATGTGGGTTCCAAATGTCGGTTTGGTCATGATATCTCAGAACATATATTTCCTTATGTGGTAAGTATCACAACCTATATACTCCCTCCATCCCAAAATAAGTGTCTTGACCTTAGTATAACTTTACACTAGAGTTAGTACAAAATCGGGATCTGGCGAGCATGCACTGTGTTTTATACTTAGGAATTTTTCCAGTAGGCGTGCAACCCTACCGCCAGGGACCTTGGTGGTAGGCTGTTATACCCTACCGCCATGGACCCTGACGGTAAGAAAAGAGTCAAATCCCGAAATTTTTGCAAGGCAGGGTCAAATCTCAAATAAGTTCCAGAAAAGGGTCAAAACACGAAATTTAGCCGCTTGCCCAACTAATCATTCCAGCATAAAAAGATCATTGTTTTATTAGAAACAACAAATCAATTTCTTACTAATCATCTACGGTTAAGTACAATGCAGACCACCTGAAAAAGGTATAGTGCATAGATGGTGGTCATCCTAAAGTATTTAATTTTCAGGTTGCAAATTATTGAACATATTCATGCAAACATATAGTAGATGGTCATACAAGAAAAATCTCTAACCGATACCGATCATTCATATTTTGACTCAAATTTTATGCATGTGGAACTTCCCCACAAAAGAACCCATATAGCCCCTCCTGTTCTTTTTACTCCGCATATAAGATTTGTTTGGAGTCAAACTTCAGAAAGTTCGAACGACTTATAGAAAAAATATGAGCATTCACAATACAAATCAACATCATTAGATGCATCACAAATTTAACTTTTACATTATATAACTTTAAAATTGTAGATGTTGATGTTTTTAACATAAATATGGACTCCAGACAAATCATATATGTGGGTAAAAAGGATCGGAGGAAGTATATATTTTAAACATGAAGGACTTCAGCATGCGTGCTGCCATTTCATGCCAAGCTGGTTCCACACCGCGTACACAATCATCCAGCCCCATCAGTTAAACCGACATGTTGGAGCGCATCGCTACCAAAGGATATGACACAAACATGAGCGCCCGATATTTCTGGAAACGTGAAAAGGGGAATTCATCATATCATGAAAATGACCACAAGGTATGTTTAAGGGTAAAACTGCGTGGTTTCAACCACCACTTAAGGATCAATCGACAGAAATTGCAAGTATCTACTTGGAGTAACATAACTTTGGTAAGTACTAGCCCACGCATGTGCGTGGCCCACTTTGCTAGTTTGCAAAAAAATGCAAGATAAATCCATATATGCACATTGTACTGTTCTTGAAATTTTGACTCATTTTGAAATGTAGTTTCAGGAGATATTAGTAGTTTTAGTTATCCTGCTGATGTGGCATTTTTTTTCCTTGCCACATGCACACTTACAAGTGGGGCCCAGCTGTTGGGAATCACGTCAACAAAGTCAAATGATGGATTAGAGCTGGTTGCAATGGATTACACCAATCCGTGGCGTTTTGTGCGACAAACATGAAAAGTAGGCGTTCTATGCAAAATCGACCGCAATATATATGACAAATATGAAAGGTAGAGCTGGTTTATGCAATTTTCTCAAAAGCTCTCAACATATATAACCTGAACATTTACATGAGGCGGCAGTAGCAGCAAGATCAGATCAGATCAGATCGTTCATGTGGTCGTCCCCTCCACGTCGCTGCATCTTTCCATCGGCCTCTTATCTTTTCTTCTTGTCTCTTTGAGCTGTTGATCTCACTCACTTTTGCCACGCACCATCCATTCTTGCTCGTCCCCTCCGACATGTATTGCATAATTAGCTAGGACCCGTGCGATTCTCTGAACCCACTCCACTTCCATCCAGGTTTACTTTCGGCATGAGAGGGTGGATCTATCCATTCATGATGAGATAAAGGTTATTAATTTGGATGGCAAAGTAAGCGGTACCCCAGGCGTGCTAAGAGCGGTGGGCCTATGTACACTCGAAACTTTGGATACGAGACACTAGCCAGGCTGAAAACGACGTCTAAGAGGGTGCTTGGATACGTTTTAGTCTCATGACTAAAAGTAATGGGACTAAAACTTGCTAGCATTATCCATGCTTGGATCCAAATACTAAAGAGACTAAAATCAAGTTAATGAGCATTTATTATCCTCCAAACCCTTCAATCCAGAACTCGCCTGTGTTAAAGGAGAGGAGTTAAATGAGGAGAGAGAGGCCTAATCCACATTTCAGTAGGGGTACCCCTGACTAAAAAAATTTAGTCTCAAGACTAGTTTTAGCCCCTCTTTAGTCAGGGGTGCTTGGAACTTTAGCCTTTTAAAAAGACTATTTTTAGTCAGACTAAAATAAGTCCCTTGAATCCAAGCACCCTCTAACTTAATCCTCATGGTTGCGTTTCATATTTGCAGAGAAGGCCCACATACAAAAACGTACTAGAAGCCTGCAATGTGTGCTCTAGCACCTTGCAATTTGCAAACATGAGATTATAGGACATGATATACACATAATTACCACTACCACTCTACCAGCATACATTATTTCCATGCAAAAATTATAAGAAGAAAGATGACTAAAATATATATGGAACAACAATTAAGCAACTACTTGTACATAACAGTATACTACTATGCTTTGTACGTACTACTAGCTATGAACCGTAGCATCCCAAAAACCAGGAGAGCGTCCTGGCGCCCACGTTAGCAGGCGGCACCTTCTCCAGCCCAGTGATCATGTACGGCTGCTTCTTTCTCTTCTTCTTCTTGGTGTGGATTACCGTGCCCCTAACCGTCACCTCCTTCTTCCCGAAATCCACCATGTAATCCAGCAGCCCTGCTAGACGAGATCAATACACACCGATAACACATCAGCACAATATCGCAGCGAACATCAGTGATTAAAATGAGATGTCAGTTGGATCCTTACCGTTCATCTTGGTGACGACCTTGGTGACCCGCTGTCGGCAGTGGGAGCAGCCCATGTTGGCGCTCATCACCACCACCTGCACCTGCACCCGTTGCAGATGTATTCAGAATCCCATTAAACTTCCGCCATCAACATGCGCACTGGCTAATTAAGCATCATCAACGCAACACCCAATATGTTTGCATCGCTTCTACGCAATTAAGCAAAGGGACCGGCAACCAGCTAGTAGTATATGTCAACACACTGTGCAGCTAAGCCACTAATCGATGTACGTGCGTACTAGCTGAATTTTTTAAGTCTTGGTTAGGCCTTGACTTGATTATTAGCTATACGGACGGTGGTTAATGGTGGATGGTTAGCTATAGTAGTACTTGAGTGGTGGTAGCGGCAACCCAGCAACCTGGCCCGCTCTATAGTTAAAGAATATTAGAGCTACGTGCTAATTGCAACCCATGTATGCGTCGCTCTCACCCAACCATTCTATCTTGACCACTTGCCACTAGACAAATTCCGTCCCTCGTTCTGGTCACCACATGACCTGCACTGCTGCAAGTACTAGCCAGGAGCAGTTGTTCGTTCCCATGGCATGGTCTGATAAGTTATTTTAAGCTGCTGCTGCTGCTGCTTGTTGTATACTCATCACGTGCGGCCCTTGTGATACGCATGATATCTCTATGGATCAAGGCCAATACTACGTGAGGACAATTTTCGTGTTTTGACCCTTTTTCGTAAGTTGATCCAGATCTAACCCTAGTTTACAAAAATTTCAAGATCTGATCCTTTTCCTACTGCCAGTGTCCTTGGCGGTAGGGTATAACAGCAGGGTATAACAGCCTACCGTCAAGGTCTCTGGCGGTAGGGTTGCATGCCCTACCGTAATTTTTTTCTAAGTATCAGACACAGTGTGTATTCGCACCTACAGCCAGACACCTTGGTGATAGGGTTATATAGGCTACCACCACCGTGTTTGGCGGTAGGGGTCCATGCTGCTGATGTTGATAAGTTTCCTACCGCCAGAGATCTTGACGGTAGGTTGTTATACCCTACCGCCAAGGACCCTGGCGGTAGGAAAAGGGTCAGATCCCGAAATTTTTGCAAACTAGGATTGAATCTGAAACAACTATCAAGGGTCAAAACACGAAAATTGTCCACTACGTGCACGGAGGGCAAAGGCATGTGGCCGAGTGGTGCCTCTCGTACCTTAATGTCGGGTGCCAGCCGTAATAATTACTCCGTAAAACGCTAAGATGACACCAACATCTTAACGGTTTCAAAAAATTTCACCAGAAGAGCATCTTAAACTAGCTAGACGCTTGCTGGCTAGAGACATAGAGAACATATGGATGGATGGATGTCTACATCCATGACTACATGTATATGTATGTCTTTATTATACATGCAGCATACGTACGTATATACGCCGTCCCCATTCACATTGCCATCCAACCTAATGAAGACCTCTTAACAATATTATACTGTAGACAGGGATCGTTTTATTCAGTATTTCACCTAAGGAGCACTTCGCCCACATGTCAAGCATTTGTATTCTACTTAAAATATTGTTTCTTCTCCTGTATGTGCAGAGATGTTGGGTCAAAACTGCACACCCTGGCTGCCCAGCTGACGGTGAAATGTTTTTGTTTGACTGACCGGATCAACCAAACTGTGGGGACGGCAATGTTTCAGATCTGACAACGAGTTAAAATTTGCATGGCGACGTAAGCAACGCGTGCGCACGCGTGTATATAAAAGCACGTTCAAAGATGCTTAGCATGTTTGTGACAGGAATGGACGAATGAACAGATGCTTATATACATCTAATAAGTCCGCATACAGAAATATATTCGTATTTTTCAGGTCAAAGGAGGGCTCGTTCTGCATAGCATGTGCCGTATTTGACCAGATGAATACGGAGCAGGGAAGGGATCTACGGAAGATAACCCAGAGGCAGGGGGGTGTTGTGAGCCAGAGGGGCAGGCATTTGTTTGACCGGTAGCACTTTGCATTAATGGGAAGGAATCCATTTGCTGATCGAGGCTGCTACAGTGATGTGACCGTGACTTGTTCCCGGTTAACGGCTCTCTAATGGACGCACGTGATGTTAGGTCAAGATCCAAGAAAGACACAACAAAAATCCAGTCTTACTCTCGCTTTGGAATCACACCTTACCTAATGGGCGCAGCAAGCAGGCACACATGGCGTCCACGGCCACCGGTTTTCCTATGGCAATTTCAGCTTCGCCTCCGCGATTCCAAGAGCTAGAGGGTCACTCTAATGGAGGCACGACCGACACCTTGATTGCTCATTGCAGTGCTGCTGCTAACTGCTACAGTTGCTTGACGCACGCGTAGCGACGTGTCCGTATGAGACCGTCAGACTCTCACTGCAGCTCCGTGCGGATGCAAGTGGCTGTTCATTTGTCCCTTTCTGAGTTGGAGGAACAAGGTGAGATCATTCTGATCTCAGCACTTGTGCTTCTGGTTTCTAGCGAGGGCGTGCGGTGTTAAACAAAACAAAATAAAATGTGGAATTGATGGGTCGATTGATGCAGTGCCTCCTCTCTCTTTCTACCTTTATGATTGTAGTATAAAAAGCTTAGCGGCAAAAGGTGATTGGAAATGAGAGGGGGACCGTGAGTATCCAAGGAGTAGATAAACAGTCACTCGCTCACACACTTCAATGGGGCTGCAGACACGGGACGGGAACACGCAATATGGGAGGACTGAATGCAGGACACAGGTACTATATAGAATAGTGGGCATCCAAGGAGGGCTAGGCTAGCTAGTGCATAACTGCATATTGACAAATGGGAGTGGAACCAAGAGCTTGATTCCAATGCGCATGCCACTCACAACGACTCCATTTCCTCATGGGGAAGAGCAGCGGGATCAGCAAAAGTGAATCGAGGAAACTACTAGCGATCTGTGTGACACGGTTGACATCCTCCTCACCCAAAAAATAAATGTATAACAGAGAAGTTGAAGGAAATATGAGCAGACCATGAATATGATCGGGGCTGGGATTGCAGAGCTAGAAGAGCCATTAGAGACTTCATATCGTGATCAAGCTTGAAAGAGGGAGGGAGGGGGGGGGGGGGGGGGTGGAGATCATACCGAAGGGAGGGAGAGGTCCTCCACGAGCCTCAGAGCCTGGTGCTGCTTGACCGCCGTGGTGCCGCCGCCGCTCATGGTCGACGTTGCATCTGATCCGCCCATGCTCATGCTCCTGCTCCTCCTCCTGCTTCCACTCCCTGTATCATCATCTTCCCCTGCACGCTCCATGCTGCCTCTTCGCACCCCTCTGGGTGGGTGGGAGCTTCCTCTCCCTCACTCTTCAACAAGACTTTCTTTCTCGTAGCTATGCCTTGTCGTCTGAAGGAGAGTAGAAAAGCATCCTCCTCTTTTATACTAGTCGGTCCTGGGGAAGAGAACAGAGAGGAAGAGCAACAACCAACAACTTAGGGCCGGAGACCGCTCACAGGAAGTGCAAGTATAATTTTAAAATCCTACCTGGATAAAATTAGGCGGGGAATGGAAGGTGAACACCAGCAATCACAAAAGTGACACCATCAGATGTATTCTACTTGTCTGATGGAGAATCATTTGCAAAGACAGTCAGTCCCATTGGATGACTGGGATATAATGACAGTTTGGTGGTGGGATCTCCAATTCTGTGCAGGTGGCCCCACTTTCCACTTCGTATTGGATTCCTTCTGCACTTTTCACCATTTGTCAACTATATATATGTAGAAACAAACAAGCCACCATGGCAGAGAGGTTACTTGCAGTGCTCTCCAATCCAGAGGCCCAAGAGCAAGCAAGGCCGGTAAAATAGTCACCATTTTTTTCCGGTAAAGAGTAAAATGGTCAAAATGAAAGGTGAAATATAATGGTGACAGTACAACAACACAATATGCAGTAAAGAGCCGTCCATACATTAGATATAGAGGGTTCTTTATATTCCCATTAGAATCTTGTATTTGTACAATCATACACGGCAGAGAACTCACTCGTTGGCACCTTGCAGCGTGAAGATTAACAATGCAATCCGCAGGGTGGGTATTGCAGATCAGAAGGGGTCGGTCAAAAGAAACAAAATGTTTTCAGTAGTATATAAAAGATATAGAATCAATGTGCTCTTTAGGTATACTACACACCCTAGGTATCTCAAATGTCGTTTAGCATGAACTGGTTAATCAACCACATCCTTAAACTTGCATAGGAAAAAGGTTCTGAATAAGAAAGATCAAACTACATGAATGTTTAATGAGTGGGCAGAGAGGAGCTGTCGTTCCCTCAAACCACAGAACAAGAGCAAGAAAAAGAACAAGATAATCCCTCGGTCAAAAGAAACAAAATGTTTCATCATCAGTAATATAAAAGAAAGAACTCTTTAGGTATACTGCCCCCTATGGTATCTCCAATGTCGTTTACTATGGACTGAATATGCTATCACATCCTTAAACTTGCACATGAAAAAGGAACTGCATAAGAGATCAAACCACGAGTTTTTCAAATGAGTAGGCAAAGAGGAACTATCATCCTCTCAAACTCCAGAACTAGAGCAAGAGACAAACAAGATCATCACTCGCATGCATTCAATGCCCACCCACAACGAAAGAGTAGTATTAGTATTGCTTGAATGGACAAATAAGTCCTCTTAATTAGGTTGTTGTGCTATACGGCAAAATACAGCTTTGAGAGACGATCTCAACTATACAGCTTGAAATTCGAACAAACAGAGCTACCTCAACTCATTCTTGGTAGCTTATAGCATCTGAGTGTTGACATATAGTACAAAGGAACATTCATAATGATAAAAGGGTGCCAAAAAAGAAAAGACTAACTGATAGATTTGAAAACCGATAAGTCTTAAAATGTACTACCTCCGTCCGGAATTACTTGACGCTCAAACGGATGTATCTAGACGGATGGAGTATAAAACAAGTCAAAGTGCACAGGGGAAGTTCAGAAATGCGCAAGAGTACTTCACGTAAAAACCAAGGGGTGTTTCTAACATTCTTCGTCTCACCTACTTCCCCTTCCTGAGCACGCTAGTGACCAAGATTGCACTTTCAAGTTTCAACATCAGTTAGGACAACAATAATTTCCACTTTGAGCCTTACCACACAATGTGTAGCTTTCCCAAGTGACATTTTCGCCATATTTTCAGGATGTGATATTGACATGATGGTAGATGAAGCAACTGACCTGTAAACTCGGTTGTTATTACAAGTGTGCAACAGAATGCTTCACGCCTCTCACTGCATCATGAATCCACACATCTTTGTCATTCTTAAGTGCTTTTTAAGCTAGCTGGAAACTAGGAAACTTTCAGAGTTGCATGTGCGATACAAACACTTAAAAACAGTTGAATCTGAGCACATGAATAACCAGAACACCATGAATTCGTCTATTGCATGTGCGATACAAACACTTAAAAACAGTTGAATCTGAGCACATGAAAATAACCAGAACACCATGAACTCGTCTACCTCTGTCATTCTTAACTATTTCTCAAGCAAGTTGCAAGGCAGGAAACTTCCTGCTTGTGTCTAAGAATACTTGGAACTAGCTGTATTTTAAGCACAAGAAAAACACATAGATCATGACTGGCCAAAACTTATTCCGATACTACCAGGTTAAAAATCAGTGGGTGTATTTGGACGTATTGGAAACTAGTTGCGTACTTCCAATGGCAACAATGCAGTGAACGCCATAAAGTCTTGTTGACAAAAGGACATTTAGATCACCATGGTATCTAATTTAAGCACGTGTGTTCCACGAAAGGACCACAAAATACAGTGCTTATCCTAGCCTATCATTTCCTTTGAATGGGACAAGGTACTAGGCTGAAACCGAGCAAAAGAAAACAAGCACACTGGAATTGGGTAAAATCCCAGTGTTTACGGTTTAGTTATTCAGTTAGATGCCAATGGTTGTACTGCAAAGGTAAATATCACATTAATGATATAAGCATGGACAGAAATTGCTTGAAGTAAAGATAATCATCACGTACCAAACCAGGCTTACAAGTAGTGCAAATGGCAGCAGCAAGAAAGCAATATTTGGCTCATCCCAAAGGTCAGCTGAATTTGATTGGTACTAGTATGATAATCGAGCAAAGCAAATCCTATATGATGATGTTTAGACTGCTTAAGCAGCTGCGTAAGGGGGGCATCACAAGACGTCATTCAATTGTCTATAGTTTTGCAAATCTCACTTCTTGATACGGAGACTTGCCATATTATAATCATGATAGAAGCACTAGTAGAGATATTCTAGATGACCTCATATATAGAGAGCATTCCCTCTATTGGTTTGATTGTAACTTTGATTTCTTAGGCACCAACGCAACATCAGCAGATCTCACAAACATCAGATCAGCTTCCAACCATTCATCTACCTTTACGTTCCATCGCAGTAAAAAATTAATTAGTAGTGTAACCGATGGGGTTCCCCATTCGAAGAACTCTAAACAAGAAGCAACCAGAAGAACAGCAGGATCAGAGAAAAGATATCCCCAACTAGGAACCTGTTAG
Organism: Triticum aestivum; assembly: GCF_018294505.1. Taxonomy (NCBI): domain Eukaryota; kingdom Viridiplantae; phylum Streptophyta; class Magnoliopsida; order Poales; family Poaceae; genus Triticum; species Triticum aestivum. The sequence goes on from NC_057802.1 coordinate 547,608,201, forward strand.
TAGCATCTATCAGTAGCAGTAAAAATGGAAAAGGACAGTTAAATGGCACAACAAAGCAAAGTTTTACAGAGGCTGTGTAGCTTAAAACATAACAAAAAATCAACTCTAGTTAAGATGCCATTTCATTTGTTGTTTCTAGGGTGGTCCAAGTTACAGTATATCAAAGAATGTTTCATGTTGCATATTTTGTGTTTGTTATAAAAAAAACTGAGTTCCATGTTTTACCGCGTCAGTCCTTGTCTGCCGTTGGTAAAACAGTGGGGAGAAGATAGACCCATAGCAAAAGGATGTTACAATAAAGGAAAAGGTGAACAAACAACCCCCTTGACAGATAAAATATTGAGTTAAGAAAACCAGAGGCAATCGATCAGTTAAAAATGAACCAGCAGGAAAGGATTGATTCATTAGAATTGGCTAAGCATCTGCTGCTGTGTTTCCAACTGTCCATGCATGGCCCTAAGAACCATATTATTCAGAACATAATAGTACTATTGACAACGATATCCTGGACAACCGCATACATAGAGAACATTACTAGACCCCTTTATTGGTTGGTGATTGTAACTTTGCTTTCTTAGGCACCGACTCAGACATCAGCAGATCTCACATACAGACATCGTTGTCCATCCATTCATTTACGTTAACGTTCCGCCGCAGTAAAAAAATAATTAGGACTGCAACCACAAGACAGCAGATCAGAGCGGAGATATCCCCAACTCGAAACCGGCTAGTAGCATCTAGTAGCAAGCAGTGCAGTGAACGTGATAAAGTCTTGTTGACAAAAGGATATTTAGATCACTAGATCACCATAGTATCTAATTTGATGGCGTACCTTGCACAAAAGGACCACAAAATACAGTACTTATTCTAGCCTATCTTTTCCTTTGAATGGACCAAAGTACAAGGCTGAAATTGAGCAAAAGAAAACAAGCAACCTGGAATTCGATAAAAATTACAGTGTTTAAGGGTAAGCGTTTCAGTTAGAAGCCAATGGGTGTACTTGAATGTTAAATATTTCCGTAGTGCTATAAGCATGGACATAAATTGCTTAAAGAGAAGACATTCATCAAGTACCAAAAAAGGCTTACAATTGATGCAAATGGCAGCAGCAAGAAAGCAAAATTTGGCCCATCCAAAAGATCGACTGTATTTGGTCAGCTGTATTTGATTAGTACTATTACAATAATCGAACAAAGCAAATCCTATATCCCGATGTTTAAACTGCTTAAGCAATTGGGTAAGGGTGGCATCACAAGACGTCGTTCACTTGCCTGTAGTTTTGCAAATCTAATTTTTTGATAGAGACTTGCCATATTATAATCATGATAGAAGCATTGGTAAAGGCATTCTGGACGACCTAATACAGAAAACATTCCCAGGCCTCTTTATTGGTTTGTGATTGTAACTTATCTTAGGCACCAACGCAACATCAGCAGATCTCACAAACATCACATCAGCTTCCAACCATTCATCTACCTTTTATGTTCCATCGCGATAAACAATTAATTAGCAGTGTAATTGATGGGATTCCCCGTCCAAAGAGCTCTCAACAAGACGCAACCAGAAGAACAGCAGGGTCCAGGAGAAGATATACCCAACCAGGAACCTGTTAGTAGCATCTAGATGAATATTAGTAGTGGAAATGTAAACATAACAAATGTTCAACTCTAGTTTTACAGGACAGGGCCAAAGTTTTACAGAAGCTATGTAGCTTAAAACATAACAAAAGTTCAACTCTAGTTCAAGAATTTTGGCACAACAGCTATAGTAAAGATACCATCTTAACTGATCTCAGGGTAGTCTAAGTTACAGTATATCAAAGAATGTTTCCTGTTGCATGTTCTGTGTTTTATAAAAAAACCGAGTTCCATGTTTTACTCTGTCGGTCCTTGTCTGCGGTTGGTAAAACAGAGGGGAAAAGATAGACCCATAGCAAACAGATGGTATAACGAAGGAAAGGGTGAACAAACAACTCCCTTGACAGATAAACAATCAAGATAAGAACGTAAATACAGGCACAGATCAGTCAAAAATGAACCAACAACAAAGGGTTACATTACAACTGGGTAAACTTCTGCTACTATGTTTCGAACTATCAATGTGTGGCCCTAAGAACCGTATCATTAAAATTTTACCATAATAGAACTATTGACAACAATATTCTGGACGCCTTCAGTCTCATACTAGTACATAGAGAACATTACCAGGCCCCTTTATTGGTTGGTGACTGCAACCTTGCTTTCTTAGGCACCAACCCGACATCAGCAGATCTCACACACATAAACAGGATTCCCCATCCACAGAATTATCAAGAAGAAGCAACCAGAAGAATAGCAGGGTCAGAGCGAAGATATCCCCAACTGGGAACCTGCTAGTACCATCTACTAGAAAACAGTAATAGTGAACACGGCAACATACAGTTGATGGCATGACAAGGGCAAAATAATGCTGCAGTGTGCAGATACAGAAGCTGAGTAGCTTACAAACATAGCAAGAATTCCAATTCGGTTCAAGAAATTTGGTGGCAACAGCTATACTAAGACAACACTTCAATTGTTGCTAGGGTAGTCAAAGTTTCGGTTTATCAAAGAATGTTTGCTGTTGCATATTTTAATTAATGCTACGGAATCTTACTTCCATGTTTTAATGTGCCAGTGCTGGTCTGCTATTGGTAAAATAGAGGACATAAGATATAACCATTGCAAAAAGATGGTACCATGAAGGAAAAGGTGAACAAACAACTCCCTTGACGGATAAAACAATCAAGACAATAGACAAGAGCATAGACAGAGGCAATAAATCTATTCAAAATGAACCAAAAGAAAAGGGTTGGGTAAACTTCAGCTGCTATGTTTGGACTGTCAATGTATGCTCCTAAGAGGTAGGGCACTTGGTTCCAGGTGCCATGACCCTTGTGGTATATCACGCTCTCTGATTTCAATGACAACAAAAGCAGGAACTCGATGGGAAAAGCTGAGCATTTCAGACTTCGAAATCCACCTTGTCAAATGGAAACCTTCCAGTAATGCTCTCTGGAAAAATGATAAACAGCCTTTTACGCGAGTCAAGCTGCACACATTAACTCCATTCTCATCAGTGTAATCTGAGAGGATCTCAACCATGCGAGGTTCACATTTGTCAATATCAGTGCTATTTAAGGTAATCTTCCAATTTTTGTACATTGCCCATATTTCCCCTTTCTTCGGGAAGATTCGATAGAAAGACTTCTTTGAACTCCAGTCACACTGTACAGGATGAGAGAAAGCTGATATGTCCTTGTAAGTAGTTCCAGTACCAGCTCGAAATACCCCACAAGCAACCGGTAAGCCATCTTCGACCCACCGTATTTCTTCGTTAAGCATTGGATGTGGTTCCAACTTCAACACAAAAATTGTAGCATCTGAAACCACATGGATTATTCTGACATAAGACCTAGGCATCCGATCCCGAGCATCGTACACAGCCCAGATCTGCCCCTCCATAAAATCTTCAGGTGACAACTTGTTATTGTAGTTCATCACTCCTTGCTGGGAAATACCTGAACCTAAATTGCTAGTTGAAGCACTGGAGAATTGCGCCATAGCAGCTTCATGAAAGCCATTTGTATCACTATCCAAACCTGAAAGTGGGGACAGAGGAGTCACACTTGCCAATGTATTTTGATGCCGCAGATTTTCTGGTACAATAGAATGTTCAAGCTCCAGGACTGTTCCAGCCTCATGAGTAAACCTAAATAAAGGGATCCTGTGAGAAAACATGAGCAGATTGTCACTGCAGACTTGTAATACCTGCTCCCTCCCACTCCTCATGTACCTCTGGAAAACGCTTCTAAATCCACCAACCTTTACCAAGGGCGCAACTGTACAACCTGATTCTTCTGAATAACTGGTAAGAATTTCTACAACAGAAAAGGCACTCTTCTTCCGCATTTCAGGATTATTGCACCACCCAATGTCCCAGTCACTGTAGATGGCCCATACTTCTCCTTGCCGGGGAAATACTTCAAGTTGCTGATTTAGAGTATCACGAGATATTTCGTGGGAGAACATACATATAGAAGATAGCGATATTTGCCGATCTTCCGCAATGAAGGTTCCACAGACGAATGGCAAGCTTGCACTTAACCAGTTCTTCTCTTCATGAGATTGCGGGCATGGTTTGAACCATGATACATATAACTGCATCTTATCTGTCAAAACTTTATTTATCCTTGCATATCTGCGAGGAAACTTCTCCCAGTCATACCCTGCCCAGATCTGCCCAGTAGCAAATTGCTGTATCAACCTGTCCTCCTCAAAGTTATGATAGTCATACTGTTGACTAGAGCAGGGGTCATCTTGCATGGCATCTGAGAGATCAGCAAAGCAGCCGTCGGGATCTTCCTCCGACGAGGACACAGAATACACGTCCTTCTCCCATACACTCTTAAGCTTCTTGTCTGCATGGTTTTCCTCATGCAACTCGAACTCGCCATCATCACCTTGAAAGCAATGGTCGGTCCTCTTGGTTTTGGAAGAACTAGCCACGTTTGAACAATTTCCTGCATCCAAAAATTGTTGGTCAATCTGCCGAACATGCTTCGTGTCCAAGCTTTTTGCTCTATCCATGTCAGGATTTGTGCCGAGAGGAGTTGCTGATCCATCGACATGCATCCGTTCGGTCAGCGAAATGGGGTCACGCCGCAAGTCAGCGTGAGCACTGCTGAACGCACCTGCTGCCATCTGCTTGACCAAACCCCCCGCCGTGTTGCTCGAGTCGAAGCTGGCCCTCTTGGCCGGGTCGGACAGCACCTTGTAGGCTTCGTCGACGAGGCGGAGCGCCAGGTCGGCGCCGGGGAGGGCGTCCCGGACGGGCTCCAGCTGAGCCAGGAGGGCCCTGTGCCGCGCCTCGATGGCGGCGGCGCCGTCCCCGGGCAGGACCTGGAGGGCCCGGTACCAGTGCGGCGGGCGGCCGGCGGGGGCGGCGCAGAGGACCTCGAGCACGGCGAGCATCTCGACGGCGCCGTCGAGGCCGGGGTTGGTCTGCAGCGTCTCCAGCAGCAGCGTCCTGGCGCCGGTGTAGTCGCCGGCCCGCATCCTCGCCGCGATTGCCTCCCGCGCCGCCTCGCCGTCCCCGTCCTCCATCCTGCAGCCAGAAATCCTCGTCAGAGCCGAATTCGATCCCGCATTCGATCTCACCCGGACTAGGGCCGGGACCTCACCTGCCGCGCCCACTGGCCGGGACGGGGGACGAATTCGAATCGAGGGATACCTGAACCCTAGTGCGGCGGCGATTTCCGCGGCGATTTGGCGTTTGACTCTTCGGCGCTGCGACGGCGAGCGCAGCGACTTGCTCCCGCTCGAGCTCTACAACTTCACTCTGTGGCCTACGGTGTGGCGGCGACCCCACCTCTCCCCTCGTGGGCCAGGCCTCCCCAGAGGGTGAAGCGAATGGGCTGGCAGGTCAATGGCCAGTTCGGAATGCTTGTACAGACTCTGGGCCGAATAGGCAGAAACAAGAATGGTCCAGAGGGAAAGGAGGTCCAGTCGCTCGAAGATGCAAAGCACGCACGCACAAAAAGCGGGAGCAAGGTTCTATCTTAAAGAATGTAACCTAGGATAAATGATGAGCTAAAGGAGAGAGAAATCATAAGAAAATGCCTGTTTTCTCTTAATAGAGGACAAGGGATGATTTTTTAGCACAATATGTCTCATCACGTTTTTAGTAATGGCTAGTTGTTGAAAATAAGGCTAAAATATGACCCATTGTTGACATGTTTTCTTGTCATCTCCAAATTACATACAAAACTTAAGACTATTTTATCAACCATTATATATGCCCTAACAAAAAGAAATAGTACTTCTTCTCAGCTCTGCAAGGGTCACCTGGGGTGGGCTGAAAGCGCGTCATTTATTGCGTTCTCAGTCGCCGTCACGTGTCGCGCTTTGGATGCTCCTTTTGATTTTCTTTTTTTCTTTTTTGCTTTTTAGATGGTTTTCCCGAGTTTTTTCGGCTTTCCGATTTTCCCATGGTATTTCTTAGGTTTCGAACAAAAAATTTGAAAAAACAATTGCACGAAAAAATGTGTTTTCATTTTTTTTCCCGCAAGAGGTACAGGCGTGCCTCTTGGAAATGAAAAAAAGACGTGGTTTCTTTTTTTCCTTCCATCGGAGGCACAGAATTGCTTCCACGAGTCGTGCCTCTCGGAAACCGGAAAAAAAATAACGCGTTTTTTTTTCAACGAGGGCACGGATTTACTTCTCATGCAGGCACGAATTTGCTTCTGCGATAAGCATAGTCGTGTCTCTTTTGGAAAAACAAAAAAAATATGCTTTCGGTTTGGCTTTTTTGTCCAATTTTTTTGAAGAAAAAGTTCGTCAAAATCTATCAACATGGGATCTAGTTTTGAAGATCTGGACACAAGGAATCCGTCGATGAAAATGGTGCGAGATTTGAACGCACGAATTAAGAGATAAAACATTCTGAAAAACATTTTGAATAAACGGATCTACAAAAAAAAAGAAAACTCTCAGGTTGCGACAAGTGACACACATGAAAATAGATGTGACCTTCGCAAATATTGCTCCTTAATTAATGATTTCAAGAAAAAACGAGTGGTTCCTATATGACGCCCGTTAGCGTCAAATCGTCACAGCTTCGCTAAAGCAATCCGAAGCGACCGACACGGCCAGCCAATTTATAGTGAGGAACCAGTTTTGGGAACCTTCTAGAAGGTTCCCTAAACCAGGTTTTTTTTCTATGATGTTTCGTTTTACAGGTTTTTTGGTTTTCTTCATTATTTCTGTTTTTTGTTTCTTTTCTTCTTTTTTCTGCTTATTTCTTCCCTTTTCTTTTCTTTTCTACTTTTTATGTTTTTTATTTTTCATAAATTCAAAACTTCTAAAAAATGTTCAGAATTTTTAAAATTCGTTTGAATTTTCAGAAAATGTTTGAAATTCGAAATTTTGTTCACGTTTTTCAATTTTTGTTTACGTTTTCAAAATTTGTTCACGTTTAAAAAAAGAAATTCCTTTTTTGTTCACCGTATTGAAGAAAAATGTCCACCGTTCATTTGCAAAAAGTTCATTGTAAATTTTAGAAATATTTGGTGTGTGTTTGAAAAATGTTCATGGTATACTAAGAAAATGTTCAGTGTGTATTTTAAATTCACTTTTTAAAAATTGTACATGGTTCAAAATTTTGTTTAGATTTTTCAAATTTGTTCACAATTTTTGAAAATGTTCACTTTTTTAAAATTAATATTTGATTTTTTTACATTTTCCAAACAATGGCCGCGTTTTAAAGAAATTTGGTTCACATTATTTTTCAAGAACTGTTGGAAAACCCCAGGTCTTGACGCTTTTTAGTTGGTACTTTTAAATATAGTGTTGCATATCAGCTGTACTCAGTCCGTAACTCAGCTGGCAAGCATCGTGAAGTTCGGAGTTCGGCTCCCGCCTCGTGCGCTTTTCTTTTCCGATTCGCTCGGCGCCTGTGAATTGGGCCGGCCCATTTGCGCGCCACCTTTAGCAAAAGGTGTTCGTTTTGACGCTCACGAGCGTCGAGCAGGAGGTCTCCAGAAACCGCACGCACAAAAAACAAAAAAAAAGCCACGTACGAGACGAGGTTATTTTCTATATAAAAAGAAAATCCCCTCGTAGTTAGGGTTTCCATCCTCCGTCGGTGATCTTAGCACCGACGAGAGTTTTTCCCAAGTGATTTTCTTACCACATCATCGTGTGCTGCGTGGGTGTCAAGGAAGACATGAGGCTTTATGCGGGGATGTGTTGTTAGTTCTGAAACCCAATATGGTGGTTGAGGCTTCGGGCTCGTCACGGCCAATGGACAGGGGTGCAAGTTCTTATCTGGAGGAGATGTTGAAGCATATGTACTTACAGGATGAAGAGTGGATGATGATGTCGTGGGAAAAGAGGAGGTCGAGCAATTCGAGTGGGAGGCCAGATGGCTCGCGGTTGCTCGCGTTAACACAAACAGACCCTTCAGCTCAGATGCGCTATTCAAAAAATATGCAATTTGTGTGGAGTCTCACTCAGACTAAAGTTTCAAGAAGTAGGGGAGAACTTATTCATTTTTTCAAATGTTTTTGTTTGGGAGAATGGAAGGAGGTGGTCCATGGGGGACCTTGGAGGGTATAGGACGATCATTGAGGACTATGATGATACGACGGATCCCGAGTCGATCGTGCTTGATGGTTTGTATGTTTGGGCCTAGATATCCAAGGTCCATGATCTCTGTCGTCATGTTCCGGTTGTTAACTAGTAACCCATTGGCTTGAAGGAATGGAAAGGTGAAAGAGGTGCAGATAAGGCCATCACTATATTATGAAGGAGATTATGTATGATTTCGTGGGTGAGTCATGACTGCGAAGACCTTAACTCGTTTCACGCCTCTCACAAATGAGGGGGAAGGATGCTTGTAGAATATGAGATTATGCGGCCAGGAGGTGGCCAAGATTGCTATTGGATTTCAAAGGGAGAAGATTCCCCCGAGGAGATCAATAGAACGTTCATCGTTATCATTCTCAGGGTATTAAAACCCACTTTTCTGTCTCAATATCGGCCTATTAGCTTGTGCAACATGATGTTTAAAATTGCTTTCTGAAAATTGCGCTGCACCTAGCAAGTGGCCATATTTTTCGTGCATGACACTGATGAAAATGTACAACGTGAATTTGATCCGCTGTGATCTGATTTGAATGCAAAAGTCCCAAGCAAAAAGTAAAAATGTATGCACACTCTTTGTTATTTTACATGTATTTTCCTCATTCCTAGATAAAAATATGTGTTCAATTTTTTATCCAAAGGTTCCTGTGCTACACCTAACAAGTGGGCCTAAACCATAGACCCGCCAGCGTATAGTCCCATCACCTTCACCGTCTATGTTCTTCTCCTTCACTGAAAACTCTCGAATCAAGTCTCTCGCCGCCTCTCACTGCCTACCGCCGCCAAACTTTTCCACAATTATTGTATGCCGCCGAGGATAGCTGACGTCCTTCCCCGTAGATCAATCACGCCGACATGGGTAGCCGCCTGTCTCCGTCACCTGTCGTGGTTCTGGACTTCCCGTCCGTAAAAAACCCTAGACGAACGGGTGCAAAAGGAAGAAATGAAGGCAAGGCTTCATCTATGTCTCCTAATCATGTACAAATCGCCTCCGAATGCTATTTGTGAAATATCTGAGGGTTCGGATTCGCAGTGCCCGGTGTGTTTGGACACCAGGAATCAATGCGCTCACCCATATGCTGTGAAGGACAAGTACCTCCGCCTCACGCTTCCGCGAGGATTCAAGGAAATTACGGTATGGTTTTATATTTCCAACTTATTAAACGTACATGTCTGTTTAGTTAAGTTGTGATAATTCCTAGTTGTGGATTTTAATACACAAATGAAGATGTATTTCATGATTGGTTCATAAGTAGAAAAGCCTGCCCATGAGTTGAACATAAATCATGTTTTTAATGGAAAGTATATAAAAATAGATACACCTGACTACATTTGGTAAAATGCCAACAGTAGCCCCTTGGTACATTTGTCACGTAGTGTTACATTCACTGCTTAGTCCGACTTTAGATGTCACGGGTAACCTATGTATAATCTGAAGAAATTTCTTTTATGTTGATATAGAAAATTCCCGATTTCTGTTGCGACCCTGAAATTTTCGTAAATCTTTCTGAAACTAATAAGTTCAAAACCAATTTTTTGACATCCAATGTTCATTTAAACATGTTTGCGATGGCTTTCATAAATTGCAGTAAGCACTAACATAAATTGTGTTTAGCACTTTCGTAAATGGTACCAGCTCAATCAATAGCCTAAATATTTTTTTAGCAATACGTGAGTTGTGCCAACTGCTATGTGCGTCCCCTGCTTTAAGAGAGATGAAGTGGTGGAGAAGTTGTGTATAAACAGATATGTGAGGACCACTGTATAAGTACACCTGGAGACAATAGAGGGATTTTGTTTTGTACGCGAGATCGGCAATGAAGAAGACATGACCTTTTTCAGACGACGTACCTCGATTTTTTTGCCAGAGTGTACCAGTTCGAAGTTGGTATGCAATTGTACCTCAGACTAGGTGCAAAAAATAAACGCACCTCCGGGTGCGTTTGAGCAATGATCCCATAACTCATCCATGTAAATATTCTGGCTCAAATCCAGTATTTTTAAGTAATAACATTTACAGCTTTACTAAAATAACCACATTGCATCTGGGTACTATATTACCTAATCTTGATTACAAATAATTTGACCGCTTATTGCGATCTAGATACTGTAACAAAACATTTTATAGACAACATGGAGGTTACTGCCGGGAGAAGATTAAGCTGGGACGAGATGTGATTTGTCATCGTCTTTCTTGATCAAATTTGTACTTGTGGACGGTTACAAAGATGGACCAAGAGAACATTCCTATGTGCCCCTGCTGCACACCTTGAACAAGACCCACATTGACCACAAACACATGGTTAGAATTGTACTATCATTATCTTCAGATGCTATAGCTAATTAAGTAAATTGTTTATGATGTTTAAATTGTTCTTCCACCCCATACTCCCGCAACTTGTTGTGCCTAAGAAGATGGGTGCAAATGATGAAGTGATAATTATTCTCCATCCTAGAGTAAATATCTATTTGACTTCATACTCGGCAGAAGCAGATGATGGAAGCATAGTCCTTAATGGGTGGAGGGAAGTAGTCAACATGTACAACATGGATCGTGGAGACAGGATGATCTTCGTGCTCCACCATGGACGTGCAAGGAATTTCCTCCTCCTCGGTCTCATTGATACTGAACCAAATGAGGAGTAGTTCTGTTTTTCTGTTGTGTTGCCACATTATCCCCCAGATTTACAGTTCATTATAGATGCTAGTGTTGGTACTGATGTGTTGACGATGCACGTGTATATTCTTTGGTCAAACCTATTAAGTAGTGTTAAGGAATTATGACCTTCTGTAGTGCTGACATCAGACTTGTCGGTCCATTTGCTATTGGGTAGACTCTTTTAGGTGAAGTTTACAACTTTTAATGCTATGTTGTTCTCTATGCTATCTTATTTTCTAGTCCATGCATTATTACAGAATTAATATGTCATTTCGTTGTTTAGTACAATGAGAGCACATACGGAGAAAAAAATCAATGAAATTTGATATGAGAATCTCAACTCATAGCCCCTAGAGATGATATCCTAACATGTTCAAAACTCTGGCATGGCAGAAAAACCAGGTACTACGTTGTGAACCCCACTGCACCATTTTCTTTTCTTTTTCTAACCCGCCGAACATTTTCCGGGACACTAAAAATCGTCGCAGAATATGCACATGCCTAGTGACGGCCGAATTCGTCGCCTAAATTTAGCCTAGAACGACACCAAGATCGCCATCCTAGGGAGTGAATTTTTTATGGTGACCGTCACAGAAAATGATATTAGGTGACGGTTTGTTCTTCATCGCCGGGGTTTCTGTCGCAGAATAGAGCAGATTTTGTAGTGTCTCTAATACCAGTGTCTTTAATTTGTCCATCAAACTTAGTGATCATGCACCTATCTTAATTTCGTCCGACGGGAAATATAGAAATCCCAAGCAAACTTTTAAAATTCAAAAACTGGTGGCTTATGGGATCATACTTTCACTCCCATGCTAAATCTGTTTGGAATAACTCAACGAACAAGCCTTTTTGTGCCTGAACTAATCATCTTGCAAGAGCTTTGAAAAGGTGGTGCATAAAAAATAAGCCTTTGCAGGAGGAACAAAACACTATAGAAGAAAAGATTCGACAAGTACAGGTGCAAGACCCCTAGGTACAAGATCACAAACTTGAAGCCTCTCTTATTGCTGAACAAAACATGATCGAATTAATAGAACTATTTAGCCAAAGAGATAAAAACACTAGGCTAAGGATGGGGATAGAAACACTACTTTCTCCTTAAAGATGAAAATGGTATCGCCCAGTTCAATCCGGATAAAATTGCTCAAACTGTTAACTTCTTTAGGCATATTTTATCTTCTCCAAACGCTAACAATGGCAGGCCTTTCATTGTAACCCGGCTCCCGCAATAGGATAATGATTACACTTACACCATTGCAGATAAAGCAAGAGATTTGGCAAACCTTGCAAGACATGAAAAAGGGCATCCCTAGGGCCAGGTGGGTTAATCTGGTCAGAGATTTTTATACAACAGTTATCCTTCCATCACATAGCAATGATACTAATATTGCATTAATTCCCAAAAAGCTTATTTCCATTGTTCATACGGACTATAGGCCTACAAGCCTCTGCAGTGTTGTTTACAAAATCATAGCAATAACTTTGGCTAACAGGCTTAAGGCTCGCCTTCCAGATTACATTCACCCTCGCCAACAAGCTTTTATATAAGGCAGAAAGATTAGCAACAATATAATCATTGCTCAATAAATTACTCATTATTTGTGTTTAAGTTATTGGAAAATGAAGCCTTAATGGTTAAGATGGGTCTTGACAAGGCTTTTGATCGCATCGAGCGGAACTTCACTTTCAAATACTCTAGTTTGCAAAGGCTTGCATGGTCACTTCATTAATCTTATCCATGTGATGCATCTCCTCGCCTATTTCTTGGTTATTATTAATGACCAACCTTGTGCAAGGTTCCATAGTACGAGAGGGATAAGACAGGGTTGTCCTCTGTGCCCTTATCTCTTTGTTCTAACCATCAATGATCTTTCTACTTTGCTTCAGCAGGCCATGACAAACCACCAATTAGTCGACATCACTTTAGGTCCAGTTTGCCCCCTCATTCACTCCCTATTGTTTGCTGGTGACTTGCTCCTTTGTGGCCATGCTTCTATCCTTGATGAAGGAAATATGACCTAGAGGCAATAATAAAGTTGTTATTTTATATTTCCTTATTCATGATAAAGGTTTATTATTCATGCTGGAATTGTATTGATCAGAAACCTTGATACATGTGTGAATACATAAACAAACACCGTGTCCCCACTGATCCTCTACTAGACTAGCTCGTTGATCAAAGATGGTTAAGGTTTCCTAACCATGGACATGAGTTGCCATTTGATAACAAGATCCCATCATTAGGAGAATGATGTGATGGACAAGACCCATCCGTTAGCTTAGCATAATGATCCAGTTTTATTGCTATTGCTTTCTTCATGTCAAATACATATTCCTTCGACTATGAGACTATGCAACTCCCGGATACCAGAGGAATGCATTGTGTGCTATGAAACGTCACAACGTAACTGAGTGCTCTACAGGTATCTCCGAAGGTGTTTGTTGTGTTGGCATAGATCAAGATTAGGATTTGTCACTCCGAGTATCGAAGAGGTATCTCTGGGCCCCTCGGTAATACACATCATAAGCTTGCAAGCAAACGCCTAAGGAGTTAGTCACGAGGTGATGTATTACGTAACGAGTAAAGAGGCTTGCCGGTAACGAGATTGAACTAGGTATGAAGATACCGACGATCAAATCTCGGGCAAGTAACATACCGATGGACAAAGGGAATTACGTATGTTGTCATAACGGTTCGACCGATAAAGATCTTCGTGGAATATGTAGGAGCCAATATGAGCATCCAGGTTCCGCTATTGGTTATTGACCGGAGAGGTGTCTCGGTCATGTCTACATAGTTCTCGAACCCGTAGGGTCCGCACGCTTAACGTTCAATGACGATATTGTATTATATGAGTTGGTGACCGAATGTTGTTTGGAGTCCCGGATGAGATCACGGACATGACGAGGAGTCTCTAAATGGTCGAGAGGTAAAGATTGATATATAGGACGATGGTATTCGGACACCAGAAGTGTTCCGGAGTGTATTAGGTACTTATCGGGTCACCGGAAGGGGTTTCGGGCGCCACCGGCAAAAGATATGGGCCTTATGGGCCAGGAGGTGAACACACCAGCAACAAGGGGCTGGTGCACCCCACATATGGGCCTGCCAGGGATGGAGAAGGAAAGGGGAAGGGAGAAAGGCAAGGGTGGATTAGGATTCCCACATCCTTCTCTCTCCCCCCTCTTTCCTTCCCCCTCCGTCAAATATGGCAGGGGGGCGCAGGGCAAGGAAGCCCCAAGGGGGCCGGCGGCCAGCCCTTGGGCGCCTCCTGGCCTCTCCCCTCCCCCTCCCACCTATATATATATATATGTGGGGAGGTGGGCGCCTAGAACATACAACATCAATTGTTAGCCGTGTGCGGCGCCCCCTCCACAGTTTACACCCCCGGCCATATTCTTGCGGTGCTTAGGTGAAGCCCTGCGTGGATCACTTCATCATCACCGTCACCACGCCGTCGTGCTGACGGAACTCATCTACTTCCTCGACATCTTGCTGGATCAAGAGGACGAGGGACGTCATCGAGCTGAACGTGTGCAGAACTCGGAGGTGACGTACGTTCGGTACTTGATCGGTCGGAGCTAGAAGAAGTTCGACTACATCAACCGCGTTGTCAAACGCTTCGGCTTACGGTCTATGAGGATACGTAGACACACTCTCCCCCTCGTTGCTATGCATCTCCTAGATAGATCTTGCGTGAGCATAGAATTTTTTTTGAAATTGCATGCTACGTTTCTCAACAGTGGCATCAGAGCCAGATCTATGCGTAGATGATATGCACGAGTAGAACACAAAGAGGGGTTCACCACTTCCATTGGTGCCTCTCCGATGATGCGTGACTAGTTCTTTGTAGACCTTCGGGTCCGTAGTTAGTAGCTAGATGGCTTCCTCTCTCTCTCGCTGGATTCTCAATACAATGGTCTCTTGGAGATCCATATGATGTAACTCTTTTTTCGGTGTGTTTGTTGGGATCCGATGAACTTTGAGTTTATGATCAGATCTATCTTTTTATATCCATGAAAGTTATTTGAGTTTCATTGATCTCTTATATGCATGATTGCTCATAGCCTCATATTTCTTCTTCGATATTTGGGTTTTGTTTGGCCAACTTGATCTATTTATCTTGCAATGGGAAGAGGTGCTTTGTAGTGGGTTCGATGTTACGGTGCTTGATCCAAGTGACAGAAGGGGAACCGACACGTATGTATCATTGCTACTAAGGATAAAACGATGGGGTCTATCTCTACATAGATAGATCTTGTCTACATCATGTCATCGTTCTTATTGCATTACTCCGTTTTTCCATGAACTTAATACACTAGATGCATGCTGGATAGCGGTCGATGTGTGGAGTAATAGTAGATGCAGGCAGGAGTCGGTCTACTAATCTTGGATGTGATGTCTATATAATGATCATTGTCTGGATATCGTCATGATTATTTGAAGTTCTATCAATTGCCCAACAGTAATTTGTTTACCCACCATTTGCTATTTTTCTCGAGAGAAGCCACTAGTGAAACCTAGCCCCCGGGTCTCTTTCTCATATTATTTGCCGTTGCGATCTATTTTCCGTTGCATTTATTTTCAGATCTACTAAACCAAAAATACAAAAATACCTTGCTGCGTTTTATTATTATTTATTTTATTTGGCGTTCGATCTATCAATCTACTATAATTTATTCACATCTGTTTGCCTATCTTGAGGCGCCGCTACCCGAAAATGATTGACAACCCCTTTTACACGTCGGGTTGCAAGGATTTGTTATCTGTGTGCAGGGGCTGTTTACGTTGTGTTGCTTGGTTCGATAACCTTGGTTTCATCACTGAGGGAAATACCTACTGTCGCTGTGCTGCATCATCCCTTCCTCTTTGGGGAAATACCGACGTAGTCCCAGCAGACATCAAAAGGAACTTTCTGGCGCCGTTGTCGGGGAGACATCAGTGACAATGGACTTGTGACTATGTTCCGAAGAGTGGCTCACCCATAGTCGAGTATGGGGAGCAATCCACTAGTCTTCATCGAGCCAACGCAATCTAGAAAGGTGGTCCAACTTGAGGAAGTCAAGATCGTCATCATCTAGCTCAAGTGGACTATGTGCAAAGCAAAGGTTTGCCCTTGATAGATTTTCTATTTTGTCGGTCCCATGGTGGTAGTTGGGAGAGCGGGTTATAGGATCAATAGTCGTACTATCAAGTGGGGCTCTCGAGTGAGTAGCGTGATCGTATTGTTCGGTGAGAGCTCAAACCGTTGCATTCTTGGCATCATCAGCTTTCTTGGTTCTTGTTTGGATTTTCACTTTGTGTGTTTTGGAGCTTTTGGTCTTCATCGTGATAAGCTCAAGCTCATCGAAAACAGATTTCGTATGCGTCATATTTGTGTTTTCGGTGATGGAGATTTTGCCGGATATTACTTGGAAAGGTCATCTACCATATCCTAGTGGTATTTATTCCCCATTTCTTATTCTTAATTTAGCCAATCGCTGTCGGATAGCTCTTGTCGTCCTCTATCCAACAAGCTTGAATTTGCTCAATTCGGAGCTCGTATGCGAAAGTTATGGTTGTTTTGATCTTACATGTTTTACATAGACCGGTTGTACCGGTTCTTACACCGGTTGTACCGGTTGACCGGTACTACCGGTTGACCGGTACTACCGGTGTTTGGGGCTATTGTACCACTCCAGACTTGGTCCGACGGTTGTACTGGCCCTGTACCGCTCTACCACCAGACTGGGTTCTGTTGTGGAGCGGTTCCTGGGCGGTTGTGGGCCGGTTGTACCGGTTAGTTCCAGTTTAACCGGTACTACCAGTGCACGGGGCGGTTGTACCGCTTAGTGCTTTTCCTACAGGTAGTTTTTTTTCTGCTTTGACCGGTTGTACGTGTACTTACACTAGTTGTACCGGTCCTATAGTTTTCTGCACATAACGGGCAGATTCATGGGGACCTATAAAAGGGGGTCTTCTTCCCCATTGGACTTTATCCCTTTGAGCTCGTGTTTTGACCCCATTGTTGTCCTTCTCCGAGCTTGCTAACTCTCAATCCCTCCATGGACCGTCGCTAGTTTTTTGAGGGAAAAGAGAGAAGAGATCTAGATCCACATTTCCACCAATCACTTTCTCCTCTATGTGAGGGGAACCCCTTGAATCTAGATCTTGGAGTTCTTTGTGTTCTCTTCATCGTTCTTCCTCTCATTTTCCTCCATATCATTAGTTGTTGTGGTGGGATTTGGGAGAGAAGGACTTGGGCACTCCGTGTGCCCTTGCCATTGCATTTGGTGCATTGGTTTGAGTTCTCCACGGTGATACGTGGAAGTGAAAATTGAGAAGCTTATTACTCTTGGGTGTTTGGGCACCCTAGAGCTTGTTCCTCTTGGGTGCTTTGGTGCCCTAGACGGTTGGTGCATTCAGAGCTCAATCATTGTGGTGTAAAGCTCCGGGCAAGCGTCGGGGTCTCCAATTAGGTTGTGGAGATCGCCCCGAGCAATTTGTACAGGTTTTAGTGACCGCCCCAAGGGTTGCTAAAGTGTACGGGTTCGGTGACCGCCCCCAAGGGTTGCCATTTGTACGGGTTCGGTGACCGCCCTCAAGGGTCCCTTAGTGGAATCACGGCATCTTGCACTGTGCGAGGGCGTGAGGAGATTACGGTGGCCTTAGTGGCTTCTTGGGGAGCATTGTGCCTCCACACCGCTCGAAATGGAGATTAGCATCCGCAAGGGTGTGAACTTCGGGATACATCATCGTCTCAGCGTGCCTCAGTTATCTCTTACCCGGGCCCTTTACTTATGCACTTTACTTTGTGATAGCCATAGTGTTTCATGATATATATCTTGCTATCACTTAGTTGTTGATACGTCTCCAACGTATCTATAATTTTTGATTGCTCCATGCTATATTATCTACTGTTTTGGACATTATTGGGCTTTATTATTCACTTTTATATTATTTTTGGGACTAACCTATTAACCGGAGGCCCAGCCCAGAATTGCTGTTTTTTGCCTATTTCAGAGTTTCGCAGAAAAGGAATATCAAACGGAGTCCAAATGGAATGAAACCTTCGGGAACGTGATTTTTAGGAAGATTATGATCCCGGAGACTTGGACCCTACGTCAAGAAACAAAGGAGGAGGCCACGAGGTAGGGGGGCGCGCCCTCCACCCTCGTGGGCCCCCTGTTGCTCCACCGACGTACTCCTTCCTCCTATATATACCTATGTACCCCCAAACGATCAAAAACGGAGCCAAAAACCTAATTCCACCGCTGCAACCTTCTGTACCCACGAGATCCCATCTTGGGGCCTGTTCCAGAGCTCCGCCGGAGGGGGCATCCATCACGGAGGGCTTCTACATCAACACCATAGCCTCTCCGATGAAGTGTGAGTAGTTTACTTCAGACCTTCGGATCTATAGTTAGTAGCTAGATGGCTTGTTCTCTCTTTTTGGATCTTAATACAATGTTCTTCCCCTCTCTCGTGGAGATCTATTCGATGTAATCTTCTTTTTGCGGTGTGTTTGTTGAGACCGATGAATTGTGGGTTTATGATCAAGATTATCTATGAACAATATTTGAATCTTCTCTAAATTCTTTTATGTATGATTGGTTATCTTTACAAGTCTCTTCGAATTATCAGTTTGGTTTGGCCTACTAGATTGATCTTTCTTGCAATGGGAGAAGTGCTTAGCTTTGGGTTCAATCTTGTGGTGTCCTTTCCTAGTGACAGTAGGGGCAGCAAGGCACGTATTGTATTGTTGCCATCGAGGATAACAAGATGGGTTTTTTTTATCATATTGCATGAATTTATCCCTCTACATCATGTCATCTTGCTTAAGGCGTTACTCTGTTTTCATGAACTTAATACTCTAGATGCATGCTGGATAGCGGTTGATGAGTGGAGTAATAGTAGTAGATGCAGGCAGGAGTCGGTCTACTTGTCTCGGACGTGATGCCTATATACATGATCATACCTAGATATTCTCATAACTATGCTTAATTCTGTCAATTGCTCAACAGTAATTCGTTCACCCACCGTAAAATACTTATGCTCTTGAGAGAAGCCACTAGTGAAACCTATGGCCCCCGGGTCTATTTTCCATCATATTAATCTCCCTACAACAAGTTATTTCTGGCGCCGTCTTTATTTTGCTTTCTTTACTTTGCATCTTTATCATAAAAATACCAAAAATACTATCCTATCATATCTATCAGATCTCACTCTCGTAAGTGACCGTGAAGGGATTGACAACCCCTTATCGCGTTGGTTGCGAGGATTTATTTGTTTTGTGTAGGTGCGAGGGACTCGCGCGTAGCCTCCTACTGGATTGATACCTTGGTTCTCAAAAACTGAGGGAAATACTTACGCTACTTTGCTGCATCACCCTTTCCTCTTCAAGGGAAAACCAACGCAGTGCTCAAGAGGTAGCAAGAAGGATTTCTGGCGCCGTTGCCGCGGAGGCTTACGCAAGGTCAAAGTCAATATTTGGACTCCCATCAACGAGCCATTTCTGGCGCTGTTGCCGAGGAGGCTTACGCAAGGTCAAAGTCAAGATTTGGACTCCCGTCAACGAGCCATTTCTGGCGCCGTTGCCGGGGAGGTCTACGCAAAAGTCAACATACCAAGTACCCATCACAATCCCTTATCTCCCGCATTACATTATTTGCCATTTGCCTCTCGTTTTCGTCTCCCCCACTTCACCCTTGCTGTTTTGTTCGCCCTCTCTTTTCTGTTTGCCTCTTTTTGCCCGTCTCTTGTTTGCTCATGTGTTGGATTGCTTGTTTGTCATGATTGCTCAAGATAATACCAAATTATGTGACTTTACCAATACCAACAATAATGATTT
This sequence comes from Triticum aestivum, assembly GCF_018294505.1. Lineage (NCBI taxonomy): Eukaryota > Viridiplantae > Streptophyta > Magnoliopsida > Poales > Poaceae > Triticum > Triticum aestivum. Next base: position 547,627,856 of record NC_057802.1, read on the forward strand.
CCTTAGCACTCCGATTGCTCCTCTTACCAATACTGAATCTTGTGAAATCAATGCTGCTTTGTTGAATCTTGTCATGAAAGATCAATTCGCCGGCCTTCCTAGTGAAGATGCCGCTACTCATCTAAATAGCTTCGTTGATTTGTGTGATATGCAAAAGAAGAAAGATGTTGATAATGATATTGTTAAATTGAAGCTATTTCCTTTTTCGCTTAGAGATCGTGCTAAAGCTTGGTTTTTGTCTTTGCCTAAAAATAGTATTGATTCTTGGAACAAGTGCAAGGATGCTTTTATCTCTAAGTATTTTCCTCCCGCTAAGATCATCTCTCTTAGAAACGATATTATGAATTTTAAGCAACTTGATCATGAACATGTTGCACAAGCTTGGGAGAGGATGAAATTAATGATACGTAATTGCCCTACTCATGGTTTGAATTTGTGGATGATTATACAAAACTTTTATGCCGGCTTGAATTTTGCTTCTAGAAATCTTTTAGATTCGGCCGCGGGAGGCACTTTTATGGAAATCACTTTAGGAGAAGCTACTAAACTCCTAGATAATATTATGGTTAATTATTCTCAATGGCACACTGAAAGATCTACTAATAAAAAAGTGCATGCGATAGAAGAAATTAATGTTTTGAGTGGAAAGATGGATGAACTTATGAAATTATTTGCTAGTAAAAGTGTTTCTTCTGATCCTAATGATATGCCTTTGTCTACTTTGATTGAGAATAATAATGAATCTATGGATGTGAATTTTGTTGGTAGGAATAATTTTGGTAACAACGCGTATAGAGGAAACTTTAATCCTAGGCCTTATCCTAGTAATTCCTCTAATAATTATGGAAATTCCTACAACAACTCTTATGGAAATTTTAATAAGATGCCCTCTGAATTTGAGACTAGTGTTAAAGAGTTTATGAATTCGCAAAAGAATTTCAATGCTTTGCTTGAAGAGAAATTGCTTGAAGTTGATGAATTGGCTAGGAACGTTGATAGAATTTCTCTTGATGTTGATTCTTTAAAACTTAGATCTATTCCTCCTAAGCATGATATCAATGAGTCTCTCAAAGCCACGAGAATTTCCATTGATGAGTGCAAAGAAAGAACCGCTACGATGCGTGCTAAGAAAGATTGCTTTATGAAAGCGTGTTCTTCAAATTTCTATGAAAATAAAGATGAAGATCTAAAAGTTACTGATGTGTCTCCTATTAAATCCTTGTTTTGCAATATGAATCTTGATAATGATGAGACTGAATATGATCCACCTTTACCTAGAAGGCGTTCCAAAAATTCAGAGTTTTTAGATCTTGATGCTAAAATTGATAAAAGTGGGATTGAAGAGATTAAAACCCTAGATGTCGCTAAACCCACTATTTTGGATTTCAAGGAATTTAATTATGAAAATTGCTCTTTGATAGATTGTATTTCCTTGTTGCAATCTGTGCCAAATTCTCCTCATGCTTATAGTCAAAATAAAGCTTTTACCCAACATATCGTTGATGCCTTGATGCAATCTTATGAAGAAAAACTTGAGTTGGAAGTTTCTATTCCTAGAAAACTTTATGATGAGTGGGAACCTACTATTAAAATTAAGATTAAGGATCATGAGTTCTATGCTTTATGTGATTTGGGTGCTAGTGTTTCCACTATTCCCAAAACTTTGTGCGATTTGCTAGATTTCCTTGATTTTGTGATTGCTCTCTAAACTTGCACCTTGCGGATTCTACTATTAAGAAACCTATGGGAAGAATTAATGATGTTCTTATTGTTGCAAATAGGAATTATGTGCCCATAGATTTTATCGTTCTTGATATAGATTGCAATCCTTCATGTCCTATTATTCTTGGTAGACCTTTCCTTAGAACGATTGGTGCAATTATTGATATGAAGGAAGGGAATATTAGATTGAAATTTCCATTAAAGAAAGGCATGGAACACTTCCCTAGGAAGAAAATAAAATTACCATATGAATCTATCATGAGAGCCACTTATGGATTGCCTACCAAAGATGGCAATACCTAGATCTATCCTTGCTTTTATGCCTAGCTAGGGGCGTTAAACGATAGCGCTTGTTGGGAGGCAACACAATTTTATGTTTAGTTTTTGCTTTTTACTTATGTTTAGAAATAAATATTTGTTCTAGCCTCTGGTTAGATGTGTTTTTGTGCTTTAATTAGTGTTTGTGCCAAGTTAAACCTATAGGATCTTCTTGGATGTTAGTTATTTGATCTTGCAGAAATTTCCAGAAACTTTCTGTTCACGAAAACAATTGTTAAAAAACACCAGAACGTGATAAAATACTGATTCCAATTGCTTCTGATCAATAAACAAATTGTCTAGGTCGTACTATTTTGGCTGATTTTTTGGAGTTCCAGAAGTTTGCGTTAGTTACAGATTACTACAGACTGTTCTGTTTTTGACAGATTCTATTTTTCGTGTGTTGTTTGCTTATTTTGATGAATCTATGGCTAGTAAAATAGTTTATAAACCATAGAGAAGTTGGAATACAGTAGTTTTAACACAAATATAAATAAAGAGTGAGTCCATTACAGTACCTTGAAGTGGTCTTTTGTTTTCTTTCGCTAACGGAGCTCACGAGATTTTCTGTTAAGTTTTGTGTTGTGAAGTTTTCAAGTTTTGGGTGAAAGATTTTGATGGATTATGGAACAAGGAGTGGCAAGAGCCTAAGCTTGGGGATGCCCATGGCACCCCCAAGATAATCTAAGGACACCATAAAGCCAAAGCTTGGGGATGCCCCGGAAGGCATTCCCTCTTTCGTCTACTTCCATCGGTAACTTTACTTGGAGCTATATTTTTATTCACCACATGATATGTGTTTTGCTTGGAGCGTCATGTATGATTTGAGTCTTTGCTTTTTAGTTTACCACAATCATCCTTGCTGTACACACCTTTTGAGAGAGCCATACATGATTTGGAATTTTTAGAATACTCTAGTGCTTCACTTATATCTTTTAGAGCACGGTGGTGGATTTGTTTTATAGAAACTATTGATCTCTCATGCTTCACTTAGATTATTTTGAGAGTCTTGAATAGCATGGTAATTTGCTTAAATAATCCTAATATGCTAAGCATACAAGATTTTTAAGAATTCTTATGAGTGTGTTGTATACTATGAAAAGTTTGATGCTTGATAATTGTTTTGAGACATGAAGATGGTGATATTAGAGTCATGCTAGTTGAGTAGTTGTGAATTTGAGAAATACTTGTGTTAAAGTTTGTGATTCCCGTAGCATGCACGTATGGTGAACCGTTATGCGATGAAATCGGAGCATGATTTATTTATTGATTGTCTTCCTTATGAGTGGCGGTCGGGGACGAGCGATGGTCTTTTCCTACCAATCTATCCCCCTAGGAGCATGCGTGTAATACTTTGCTTTGATAACTTGTAGATTTTTGCAATAAGTATGTGAGTTCTTTATGACTAATGTTGAGTCCATGGATTATACGCACCCTTCTTCCTTCCACCATTGCTAGCCTCTCTAATACCGCACACTTTTCGCCGGTATCATACACCCACCATAAACCTTCCTCAAAACAGCCACCATACCTACCTATCATGGCATTTCCATAGCCATTCCGAGATATATTGCCATGCAACTTTCCACCATTCCGTTTATTATGACATGCTCCATCATTGTCATATTGCTTAGCATGATCATGTAGTTGACATCGTATTTGTGGCAAAGCCACCGTTCATAATTCTTTCATACATGTCACTCTTGATTCATTGCATATCCCGGTACACCGCCGGAGGCATTCATATAGAGTCATATTTTGTTCTAAGTATCGAGTTGTAATTGTTGAGTTGTAAGAAAATAAAAGTGTGATGATCTTTATTTTTAGAGCATTGTCCCAAGTGAGGAAAAGGATGATGGAGACTATGATTCCCCCACAAGTCGGGATGAGACTCCGGACGAAAAATAAAAAAAAGGGAAAAGAGGCCATAAAAAAAGAGAAAAGGCCCAAATAAAAAAAATGAGAGAAAAAGAGAGAAGGTACAATGTTACTATCCTTTTACCACACTTGTGCTTCAAAGTAGCACCATGATCTTCATGATAGAGAGTCTCTCATTTTGTCACTTTCATATACTAGTGGGAATTTTTCATTATAGAACTTGGCTTGTATATTCCAATGATGGGCTTCCTCAAAATGCCCTAGGTCTTCGTGAGCAAGCGAGTTGGATGCATACCCACTTAGTTTCCTTTGTTGAGCTTTCATATACTTATAGCTCTAGTGCATCCATTGCATGGCAATCCCTACTCACTCACATTGATATCTATTGATGGGCATCTCCATAGCCCGTTGATACGCCTGGTTGATGTGAGACTATCTTCTCCCTTTTTGTCTTCTCCACAATTCTATTCCACATATAGTGCTATGTTCATGGCTCACGCTCATGTATTGCGTGAAGATTGAAAAAGTTTTGAAAATGTCAAAAGTATGAAACAATTGCTTGGCTTGTCATCGAGGTTGTGCATGATTTAAATACTTTGTGTGGTGAAGATAGAGCATAGCCAGACTATATGATTTTGTAGGGATAACTTTCTTTGGCCATATTATTTTGAGAAGACATGATTGCTTTGTTAGTATGCTTGAAGTATTATTATTTTTATGTCAATATTAAAATTTTGTCTTGAATCTTTCGGATCTGAATATTCATACCACAATTAAGAAGAATTACATTGAAATTATGCCAAGTAGCACTCCGCATCAAAAATTCTGCTTTTATCATTTACCTACTCGAGGACGAGCAGGAATTAAGCTTGGGGATGCTTGATACGTCTCCAACGTATCTATAATTTTTGATTGCTCCATGCTATATTATCTACTGTTTTGGACATTATTGGGCTTTATTATTCACTTTTATATTATTTTTGGAACTAACCTATTAACCGGAGGCCCAGCCCAGAATTGCTGTTTTTTGCCTATTTCAGAGTTTCGCAGAAAAGGAATATCAAACGGAGTCCAAACGGAATGAAAATTTCGGGAACGTGATTTTTAGGAAGATTATGATCCGGGAGACTTGGACCCTACGTCAAGAAACAAAGGAGGAGGCCACGAGGTAGGGGGCGCGCCCTCCACCCTCGTGGGCCCCCTGTTGCTCCACCGACGTACTCCTTCCTCCTATATATACCTACGTACCCCCAAACGATCAGAAACGGAGCCAAAAACCTAATTCCACCGCCGCAACCTTCTGTACCCACGAGATCCCATCTTGGGGCCTGTTCCGGAGCTCCGCCGGAGGGGGCATCCATCACGGAGGGCTTCTACATCAACACCATAGCCTCTCCGATGAAGTGTGAGTAGTTTACTTCAGACCTTCGGGTCCATAGTTACAAGTCTCTTCGAATTATCAGCTTGGTTTGGCCTACTAGATTGATCTTTCTTGTAATGGGAGAAGTGCTTAGCTTTGGGTTCAATCTTGCGGTGTCCTTTCCCAGTGACAGTAGGGGCAACAAGGCACGTATTGTATTGTTGCCATCGAGGATAACAAGATGGGTTTTTTTATCATATTTCATGAATTTATCCCTCTACATCATGTCATCTTGCTTAAGGCGTTACTCTGTTTTCATGAACTTAATACTCTAGATGGATGCTGGATAGCGGTCGATGAGTGGAGTGATAGTAGTAGATGCAGGCAGGAGTCGGTCTACTTGTCTCGGACGTGATGCCTATATACATGATCATACCTAGATATTCTCATAACTATGCTCAATTCTGTCAATTGCTCAACAGTAATTCGTTCACCCACCGTAAAATACTTATGCTCTTGGGAGAAGCCACTAGTGAAACCTATGGCCCCCGGGTCTATTTTCCATCATATTAATCTCCCTAAAACAAGTTATTTCCGGCGCCGTCTTTATTTTGCTTTCTTTACTTTGCATCTTTATCACAAAAATACCAAAAATATTATCCTATCATATCTATCAGATCTCACTCTCGTAAGTGACCATGAAGGGATTGACAACCCCTTATCGCGTTGGTTGCGAGGATTTATTTATTTTGTGTAGGTGCGAGGGTCTCACGCGTAGCCTCCTACTGGATTGATACGTTGATTCTCAAAAACTGAGGGAAATACTTACGCTACTTTGCTGCATCACCCTTTCCTCTTCAAGGGAAAACCAACGCAGTGCTCAAGAGGTAGCAGTTGTTTATCTTGCTTAGCATAAGTTTTTGTTGCACATAGGTGAGCCCAGTTATTTTAGGTTTTGTGATTGACAAATTAAACGCTAGTTTTATTCCGCATTTGTTCAAGCCTAAAGCGTAATTATTTTAAAGCGCCTATTCACCCCCCCTCTAGGCGACTGATGACCCACGTGTATATGGGATCGATTGTAGCTCTTTTAGATAAGTAAGAGTGTCGAACCCAACGAGGAGCAGAAGGAAATGACAAGTGGTTTTCAGCAAGGTAATGTCTGCAAGTGCTGAAATTGTAAGTAACACAGTAGTTTTATAGCAAGATAATTTGTAGCGAGCAAGTAATGATAGTGGTAACAAAAGTGCAGCAAGGTAGCCCAATCCTTTTGAGGCAAAGGACAGGCCAAAACGATCTCTTATAGTAAGCAAAGCATTCTTGAGGGTACACGGGAATTTCATCTAGTCACTTTCATCATGTTGGTTCGATTCGTGTTCGCTACTTTGATAATTTGATATGTGGGTGGATCGGTGCTTAGGTGTTGTTCTTACTTGAAAAAACCTCCTACTTATGATTAACCCCCTCGCAAGCATCCGCAACTATGAGAAAAGTATTAAGAATAAATTCTAACCATAGCATTAAACTTTTGGATCCATTCGGTCCCTTACGGAATAGCGCATAAACTAGGGATTAAGCTTATGTCACTCTCGCAACCCATCATCTAATAACTAATCCATAATGCATTCCCTTAGGCCCAAATATGGTGAAGTGTCATGTAGTCGACGTTCACACGACACCACTAAGGGAATCACAACATACATACTATCAAAATATCGAACACATATCAAGTTCACATGATTACTTGCAACATGATTTCTCCCGTGACCTGAAGAACAAAAGTAACTACTCACAAGTGATAAACATGCTCAAGATCAGAGGGGTATTAAATTGCATATTGGATCTGAACATATAATCTTCCACCAAATAAACCATATAGTAACCAACTACAAGATGTAATCAACACTACTAGTCACCCACAAGCGCCAATCTATAGTTCTGGTACAAAGATTGAACACAAGATATGAACTAGGGTTTGAGATGAGATGGCGTTGTTGAAGATGTTGATGGAGATTTCCCTCCCCAAGATGGGAGAGTTGTTGGTGATGATGATGATGATGATTTCCCCCTCCGAGAGGGAAGTTCCCCCGGCGGAATCGCTCCGCCGGAGGGCAAAAGTGCTCTTGCCCAAGTTCCGCCTCGAGACGGCAGTGCTCCGTCCCAAAAGTATTCTCCTTATTTTTTTTTCTAGGTCAAAATGACTTATATACTAGAAGATGGGCACCAGAGGTGGGCCTGGATGAGCACAACCCACCAGGGCGCGCCTGGGCTCCCTGGCGCGCCCAGGTGGGTTGTGCCCACCTGGTGGGCCCCCTCTGGTGCTTATTGGCTCCAATATTCCTCAAATATTCCATAAAAATCTCCGTAAAGTTTCAGCTTGTTTGGAGTTGTGCAGAATAGGTGGCGTGGCGTAGCTTTTTCAGGTCCAGATTTCCAGCTGCCGGAATTTTCCCTCTTTGTGTGTACCTTGCATATTATGAGAGACAAGGCATTAGAATTACTCCAAAAAGCATTATTATGCATAAAAACATCATAAATAACAGTAGGAAAACATGATGCAAAATGGACGTATCAACTCCCCCAAGCTTAGACCTCGCTTGTCCTCAAGCGAAAACCGAAATCAAAAAACATGTCACATGCTTAGAGAGAGAGGTGTCGATAAAAACAAAATACGGACATAGAAGCATCATGTAAATTATTATAACAGTAAAAAATTTAAACATAAGACTTTTATCATAGACTTCTCATGAATAAGTAACAATTCACCACACTATTGAAGTATAAAGCATAAAATCAATTAGAAACCAACAAACTATGTTCTCAGTCAACTTTGCAACTACAATTCATCATGTTTTCAGCAAGGGTCACGTATCGGAGCCTTTAGGCAAGTCCACATACTCAACCATCATATAGTCTTCTATGATTGCTAACACTCACTGCATACACATGAACAAAACGTTTCAACCGGACACATAGAAAGATAGAGGCTTATAGTTTCTCCTCCCAACGTACTCACCTCAAGGGTGATGTCAACAATAATAACTCATGCCACCCATATCACTACAAAAAAAATACACTTCCGTGATGATACGTGTTTGTCACAGTAGGTCGCGTTTTTTGTCATGCATGTACATCCATGACAAATTTATGATAGAATCAAGATAGTCATACCTGTGCTGTCGTAGAAGTGTTCCATGACATTATCAAAATTATCATCACAGAAGTGTCCACTTCCATGACGATAAATCGTGCGTCACAGAAGTGCTTTCGTCAAGGGTGACCGACACGTGGCATCCACCGTAACGGAACGTCGTTAAGCTATCGGGTCGGGTTTTGGATCCGATAACCCGTTAACAGCCGCGACCAATGGGGATTTTCCACGTGTAAAATCATCATTGGCTGGAGGAAACACGTGTCGGCTCATCGTTGGGACAGATGTCATCTACTCATTGGACAGAAGGCGCCTATGATACGTCGACACGTGGCACGGCCCATCAAGTTTAAATGGGCCGGCCCAACTAAAGGCCCATAAGATTTTGCGGACCATAATGGGCCAGCCCAGCTAAAGGCCCACGAGATTTTGCGGACCATAATGGGCTGGCCCAGCTAAAGGCCCACAAGATTTCGCGGGCCATAATGGGCCGGCCCAGGTAAAGGCCCATAAGATTTTGTGTGCCATAATGGCCCGGCCCAGGTAAAGGCCCACAAAATTCTTGCGGATCATAATGGGCCGGCCCAGCTAATGGCCCACAAGATTTCGCCGACACTAATGGGCCGGCCTAGCTGTAGGCCCACAAGATTTCGCCGACACTAATGGGCCGGCCTAGCTGTAGGCCCACAAGATTTTGAGGACCCTAGTAGGCCGGCCCATTAACTGGCTGCCATGTTTTGGGCCAATGCCGGCCCATATTTGATCCGGTCCATTAATGGCCTGCCATGTTCCGGGCCTAATAATGGCCCATATGAGATCCGGCCCGTTAAAAGCCTCCCATGTTCTGGGCCAAATCATGGCCCAGATCAGGTCCGGCCCTTTAAGAGGCTTTGGCCTCAATTATGGCCCATATCAGATTGGGCCCGTTAACTGGACGCTATGCTTTTGGGCCCACTTGCTAAAGGCCCATTTAGTAATTTGGCCTGATATTAGTTTCGGCCTGTTAAGGGCCCGTTTAACATTTCGGCCCTATATTAATTTCGGCCTGTTAAAAGCCCGTCATATAGTTGGGCCTAACTACGGCCCGGTTTGCATCCGGCCTGCTCGCAGCCGATATCTGATTGGGCCAAACAAGGACTGAGACAATTTTGGCCTGATAAAAGCCCGTGATTTGATTCGCACAATCATGGGCCGGGGTCCATTTCGGGCTGCTGCCGGCCCGTGAGCTGTTCGGCACGTTTCAGGCCCAACCTACTTCTCAGCCTCCTAAAAGCCCATTGAGTTTTCTTGCGAAAAGAGGGCCGGGGGTTAATCGGCCTATTAAAGGCCCGAATCTACTAGTGGGCCAGTTTGACGAGGCCCATGATGCGGATCATACGTCGTGATTGCATGACGGCCCGATTATGTACCGTAATTTTACGGTTTGGCCGGTTTACTGCGAAGACAGGATATATATACAGTAAAATAACTGCAGCATCGTGAATAAGAAAAAACCTAGACTATACAATAAAGAAATTACGGCATATTACATCCACTGGGCATCAAAGTTCGCCACTATGATAATAAAGCACAAGTAGATAGAAGATTACATACACTGGGCATCAAAGATCGCCACCAGTGCAAATAAACAAGCCGACAAAATAATATACAAAACCGACAGCACTTCAATAGAGTTCAAGAAAGGTTAGCCCTGCTGGGGAGCTGCAGCGCAAGCAGCTGAGTAAGATGATGAGACTGCGCTTGTTCAACACTTATATCTTCCTCACTCTGAAAGATAAACAAGCAGACAGATGACAGGTTTTGCACATAAAAGTATCAGTGCTGACAATTCATCACATTTCTTACTGACGAGTAAAGTGACACAGTTTAAAATTGCATTAACACAATATGGTATTGTTCAGGTCAAGACATGGCAGGAAATGACATTGTGAAGGAGCTGGCAGCTTCATGACACCACTGGATTACAGATCAAGAACTCATAAGTATCAATGGTTAGTGTGCTGTCAATTTATCCCATTTCAGATGGGCAAATAAAGAGACGGTTTAAATAATAGTAGAATGATATGACATTGTTCATAGTTAAGACATTGCAGAATATGACATTGTGTTGTAGTGGGTAGGTTCACCACACCACTGGATTACGGATGAAGAACAGAAGCATACATGCAATGTAAAAGAAGATCACTTGCTCTGTATAGTTTAATTTACATGGTATGGAGAAGGAACTTGGTTGTACAACTGAAAACTTAAATTGAGAAGGACAAACTTTTGTTTATGAACTACATAATAAACTTTAAACATGCAATTTGATGCAAACACCAAAAATAAACAGCTGTTGCAGTCATGCCTAACCAAATATACACAACAAAGTTTGAAGGCTTGAGAAGGACAAACTTACATTACTGGTGAAGATAGGCTCTATAAAGCCCTTGTCCATGCTGATGGGGGGGGGGCAATTCAAGAAGTTTACCACAGAATCTTCTTCATAAGCATTGCCTTTATTCTACATTTTGTTAAGAGTAATATAGATGTGATAATATATGAAAAAATGGAGAATATTTAAGATAAGATGAAGAGTGATGCTACATAACCAAGTAGCTATAAATGTATGTGCAGCGATACAGGCAAAAGGCACAGCCAAGAGCAATGCACAGCTAAACTTCTTCAGTACCAACCTTATGGTAAGAGTAAATATAGATCTGATGTGTAGAAAATGGAGGGCAAAGGAAAATAAGCTGCAGAGTGATGGTACATGAACAACTACCTGTCAATATAAGTACACTGATAAAGGACAACATGTACTTACAAGAACAATGCAGAGCTAAAAAATCATTGGCATTGGATATATTCTACACTAATGTAACCATTCATACAGATCAGATAATTTGGAGCGAACAATTGATAAGCAAGCTATCATGCATACTGTTGTCACATAATGAACAAGGTATGTATGCAAGTACAGTGATACAGGACAACAGGTACTAACAAGAGCAATGCAGCGGGCATCATATTTGCGATATCCTATCGTTCTTTTCAAACCGGAATTCTTCTTCGAGCAGATTTCCTGCAAAAAAGATCCGTAAGGCACATGCGGAAAAGTAGAAGTTCAAATTGTCATTTGATTTCATAGACAGTACCTCATCCTGGGAACGAGACCAGTGCATAACAAGGTTTTTCCATTCAATGTCTTCTAAATTTAGCACAGGAGACTTCACCGGAAATTCGTTTATAGACTTGCCATCAAAGTGTGATTTCCTCAGGTAACACCGATACTGCTGCAATGCTTCCTTGAAAAGCACAAGCAAGCTTTGCTCGTCATGACTATCTAGATTCACCCTCGCCTAGTTACAACAATGTAATGTAAATCATTGATGTGTTCGATCAGCATAAAACAGGAAAATAATAACCATGAATAATAGCACTTACACGTAAGTTGGACAGGAAGATGTGAAAATGGTGTTTGTCTTCACTATAATCTTCCCATGATGGGAATATATGCACGTAGTCCCTAACAACATTGAAAGCATTGTCTTTTAAACTAGGAATAAATGGAATGGGGTTCCAATCTGCAGGAATTGGCCGTCTTTGCAGTTGGGATAGGTCTTCAGTCGGTGGACTTGCTGTACTTTTTGCTGGAGTGGGATTTTTCTGTGGTACAGCTGGTGCTATGGCAAATGAAATCGGTATACCTTTTGCTGGAGTGCAGGTCCTGTGTGGTGGGGCTAGTGGTGTGGCCAGTGAAGTATGGGTACAGTCTGCTGGAGTCGGTCCTACGTTTAGTGTCACTGGTTGTACAGCCAATATAAGTGGGGCGCTGTCTGATTTCTCTGGCACCACCACGTTTTTCAAGGACTTTGCTAGTGCTCCTTCAGGTTCGGCAATCACCCTCTTCCTTTTTGATGTCTGATGCACAAGAACAACATTTGAGTGGAAAAACATGGTATGATGACAGATGGAATATGTATTGATAATGGATGGGCATGGCATCTCGAGTTATATGATGAGTAAACTAAGCAGATGGCGGTGCAACAAAGTAGAAGAAATGCAAGACAACATATGCAAGATACGCGCAATCAATAAAACCTTGCCAAATTAGAACAGGCACCTTGATGGGTGAACAGGACAGGCCATCTGCCTTTGACTCCTCGAGGTTAGAATAGTCATTAGGATGATATTCTGAACAAGAATCAACAGGTGGGGAGCGTATGAGTTTCATTGCTTCCAGAATGGCACTCAATGCCTTGGTGCTAATTTTGTAAGTCATTGCAGTGTTCCACAATATTCTTCTGATGCGTGGATTCTGATATTCACTGTAATTGCGTATAATATCTGAGAACCATGAAAACATAAATAGTTGTGAGATTATCTTTGTAATGCAGATGATATTCTAATATAGGGGCGCCCCTATAAACACTTGTGTGCTATCACTGGATTCTGATGAGAGAGCTCATGTGTGCTGTAATATGGTGCGTGCATTTATATAATCTGGCACAAGTACACAAAAAATAGGCTCCAGAAGTAAGGATAGCTGGCAGATGATAGGTTCATAATATACTATATAGAGAGTTTATTGCCAAACCATGATAACAAGAGCACACAACAACTAGGCAGATCATAGTGTACATAATAGGGGTACACCATAACCACGATATATAAATCGGGAAAGTGGAACTGGCTTGAAAATACGGTGTTGTATTGCCGCTAGTAATTGAAAGCCTATCGATCACGTACAGGCCAACTCTATCAGCTGTTGACTGCAGATGTCCCTGCGCCCCTTCCTGACAAGGAACATACTGTACGTACTAAATACAGAATAAACAAAGAGGAACATGTTAAAGAACAGAAGAGGAAGCATATTCTTGAGGTTCCGCTTCATTGCATACAATGTTGGTTGCCCACTCACGATGAATCACACGCCCAAAGAAATGCAATTCCATGCTGTCTCTCTATGTGTGGCAATTTTGAACAAGAGTCATTAGGATCATATTCTGAACAAGAATCAACAGGTGGGGAGCGTATGAGTTTCATTGCATCCAGAATGGCACTCAATGCCTTGGTGCCAATTTTGTAAGTCATTGCAGTGTTTAGCTTCAAGAGTGGACTGCTTCTAGTGCGACACAAAGCAACTACACAAATCATAGTGTAGATATAACGGGGAAAACCGTAAGCATCAGAGTAAAATCAGCAAAGTGGAACTTGTTGGAATATATGTGCTAGTATTGCCGGTACGGCTAGAAAGGCTTCGGATACCAGCTCTCTTCAAGTGAAGGTGCGGTACTGTTAATATCAGTGTTACTCTCAAAGGCGACACAGCTCCCTGCATTTCCTTGCTATTCTTATAGGATTCAAGTGGGCAGGTGACTACAAATCCTATTCCTATGTTTACAAGATCCTACGAATCAAAGAGGCTCAAAGTGTCCATCACAACCGACCGTATAGACCTCTACACTGCAAAAGTCCCTGCTCATCTTCAGTACAAGGAACATACTGTACCACTATCATACTCCCTCCGTTCCAAAATATAAGTCTTGGTAGAGATTTCCACTATGGATCACATACAGATGTATCCAGATACATTTTAGAGTGTAGATTCACTCATTTTGCTCCATATGTAGTCCATGGTGGAATCTATACAAAGACTTGTATTTAGGAACGGAGAGAGTACATATTAAAGAAGAACGGAAGAGGAACATGGTAAAGAAGAGCAAGCAGATTTTGGATAATAAAATGTTGGTTGCGCAGTGCCCACACATGATGAACCAGAGCGCATTAAGAATGCAACTCCCAGCTGTCTCTCGACCATTTCAGGCGGTTGGATGAAGATCCTACGTCTCCTAACCCATCTTCTTCCTCGTCTCTGATTCTTCCCATACAGAACACCGCACGGGCTGCCGTCCGGACCACCGGCCCCCGCCGCCTGTGTTCCTCCGCCACCCCCACCCCCACCCCCGCCCCAACCCCCACCCGCATCGAGTTTTCTTTGTTCGGCGAGGCCCCACAACCACCCGAGCCCCTTCGTTCGCACCGGCGAACTCCGGCAAGCTCTGAAAAATCGACTGACCCAATTTTGAAATTTAGTCTACTGTGATTTAACTAGTTTGGAATATAAAAGGGGAAAACCATAAGCATTGGGAGTATAGTGTTGAGCGTGCCATGGCGGATCTGAAGGTGCAAACCGGACAAAGGCAACTTCGCAACCAAGACAAGAAATCAGAGTAAAGCAGTGGCGATCTATTTTCTTGCCGCGGTAAATAAGTTGAGCAGATATGAAAGAGTACTGCCTTTGGTGCGGTGCCGTGTACGCATCTGCTGAGAATTTGATGGTGCTGCGGTAGCGATGGCTGTCGGCAGCATGGAAGCAGATCTAGGAGGGTAGACGGTGGCGGCGGGGCGCGGTGGACGAGACAGTCGTAGGAGCAGCGCCGGCAAGGTGGACGATGGAGGGGATGAAGCGAGAGGACGGGATGCAAGGATCCCGGTCCGAAGCCGTGGATGAGAGAGGTCGATCTCTTGTAATGGACGACGGCGTAGAGGTATCAGCTCCGGCATGTTGGAGGAGGACGGCGGTGGATGGGGTGGCGGACGGCGGCGGACGGAGGAGGGTGGGGTGGAGAGGGTGTTTTGGCGCCCACGGAGTACGAATGGGGAAAAGGGAGGTAGAGAGGAAGGGGGAACCATGTATTCATGGTGCGCTTGTCTCAAATGCGAGGAAATTTACAAACTTAGCCCCCGTTTCAAATTTCTACTACATCACAGCAACATTAGTTGGTTGGGGATAGGACGGTAATCTCGCATACACCGAATATTTGCCGACGAGAGTTTGTTTTTGGCGCCCACCGTGTATGAATATGAATCGGGGAGGGAGTCGATTTCGGCCGAGGACACACTGTGTTTTGGCGCTCACCGTGTATGAATCCGGGTGAGAGGCGGTTACGTCACGTTTGGGTGAAATTACAAACCTACCCCTATCAAAACCTATAGAAATACAGCAGATAGGCTTTGCATGGCAGGGATAGGCAGTAGTGATTTCCATCTCGCAGATTTTGGTTTCGGGCGGTTACTGCGACTTTCCCCGCTTCGTTCAAATTTTGCAGAGTGCACGTTTACCGTGCCAACTCAATTCGAATCCCGTTTGTATTCTATTTTTTTCGAGCGGGATCCATTTTCAATTGGAATTACATTCTATATACATCATTTTTTATATATACTTTCAAAAGCACAACACCATTTATACATAAATATGGTTTACAAATGGCATGATCTCAGATTCATAAGGTTGTATCCATCAATTTGGATTTTCAAATATTTGAAACCACTTTATGTTGAAATCCAATGTATGCATTCGTCGCTAACTGTCTCCAATTAATGTGTGTTTCATGCGTTTTTTTACTTCTCAAACATGTATAATGTGTTTCACACACGCAACATATAGTGTAATCCCGTTTAGACATTAATTGCATATAAACCATGCATTGTTTGTAATTGAAGAATCTATGGATCACCAATATTGATAAACTATGAATATTATATCTGGATCTTGTTTAGTGCGAGACGGTTATTCATTTAAATCAAAGAATAATGGTTGTTCTATTTATATGAGTAATATCTTTTATTGTCATGCACCCTTGAAGAGTGGTCTATTTTTGTGGAATCTCGATTGCAGTGATACACATATTCATAATATTGATGCCAAAATATGCAAAGTTGATAATGATAGTGCAACATATTTGTGGCACTGCCGTTTAGGTCATATTGGTGTAAAGCGCATGAAGAAACTCCATGCAGATGGACTTTTGGAATCACTTGATTATGAATCATTTGATACTTGCGAACCATGGCTCATGGGCAAGATGACTAAAACTCCGTTCTCTGGAACAATGGAGCGAGCCAATGACTTATTGGAAATAATACATACCGATGTATGCGGTCCGAGGAGTGTTGAGGCTCGCGGCGGGTATCGTTATTTTCTGACCTTCACAGATGATTTGAGCAGATATGGGTATATCTACTTAATGAGACGCAAGTCTGAAACATTTGAAAAGTTCAAAGAATTTCATAGTGAAGTGGAGAATCACCGTAATAAGAAAATAAAGTTTCTACGATCTGATCGCGGAGGCGAATATTTGAGTTACGAGTTTGTCCTTCATTTAAAACAATGTGGAATAGTTTGACAACTCACGCCACCTGGAACACCACAGTGTAATGGTGTGTCCGAACGTCGTAACCGTACTTTATTAGATATGGTGCGATCTATGATGTCTCTTACCGATTTACCACTATCGTTTTGGGGTCATACATTAGAGAGAACTGCATTCACGTTAAATAGGGCACCGTCTAAATCCGTTGAGACGACACCGTATGAACTGTGGTTTGGTAAGAAACCTAAGTGTCATTTCTGAAAGTTTGGGGTTGCGACACTTATGTCAAAAAGCTTCAGCCTGATAAGCTCGAACCCAAATCGGAGAAGTGCGTCTTCAAAGGATACCCTAAGGAAACAATTGGGTACACCTTCTATCACAAATCTGAAGGCAAGATCTTTATTGCCAAGAATGGAACATTTCTAGAGAAGGAGTTTCTCTCTAGAACTTGATGAGGTAACTGTACCTTCTCTCGAATTGGAAAGTAGCACATCAGAGAAATCCGTTCCCGTGATGCCTACACCAACTAGAGAGGAAGCTAATGATGATGATCATGAAACTTCAGATCAAGTTACTACTGGACCTCGTAGGTATAATAGAGCACGTTACGCGCCAGAGTGGTACGGTAATCCAGTTCTGGAAGTCATGTTGCTAGACCATGGCGAACCTACGAACTATGAAGAAGCTATGATGAGCTCAGATTCTGATAAATGGCTTGAGGCCATGAAATATGAGATAGGATCCATGCATGAGAACAAAGTGTGGACTTTGGTGGACTTTCCCAATGATCGGCGAGCCATAGAGAATAAATGGATCTTCAAGAAGAAGACTGACGCTGATGGTAATGTTACTGTCTACAAAGATCGACTTGTCGCAAAAGGTTTTCAACAAGTTCAAGGAGTTGACTACGAGGAGACTTTCTCACCCGTAGCAATGCTTAAGTCTGTCCAAATCATGTTAGCCATTGCCACATTTTATGATTATGAAATCTGGCAAATGGACGTCAAAACCGCATTCCTTAATGGATTTCTTAAAGAAGAGTTGTATATGATGCAACCAGAAGGTTTTGTCGATCCAAAAGGTGCTAACAAAGTGTGCAAGCTCCAGCGATCCATCTATGGACTAGTGCAGGCATCTCGGAGTTGGAACATACGCTTTGATGAGGTGATCAAAGCATATGGTTTTATACAGACTTTCGGAGAAGCCTGTATTTACAAGAAAGTGAGTGTGAGCTCTGTAGCATTTCTAATATTATATGTGGATGACATATTGTTGATTGGAAATGATGTAGAATTTCTGGATAGCATATAGGGATACTTGAATAAGAGTTTTTCAATGAAAGACCTCGGTGAAGCTGCATATATATTGGGCATCAAGATCTATAGAGATAGATCAAGACGCTTAATAGGACTTTCACAAAGCACATACCTTGACAAAGTTTTGAAGAAGTTCAAAATGGACCAGTCAAAGAAAGGGTTCTTGCCTATGTTACAAAGTGTGAAGTTGAGTCAGACTCAAAGCCAGACCACTTCAGAAGATAGAGAGAAAATGAAAGTCATTCCCTATGCCTCAGCCATAGGTTCTATCATGTATGCTATGCTATGTACCAGACATGATGTGTGCCTTGCCATAAGTCTGGCAGGGAGGTACCAAAGTAATCCAGGAGTGGATCACTGGACATCGGTCAAGAACATCCTGAAGTACCTGAAAAGGACCAAGGATATGTTTCTCGTTTATCGAGGTGACAAAGAGCTCGTCGTAAATGGTTACGTTGATGCTAGCTTTGACACTGATCCGGATGACTCTAAGTCACAAACCAGATACGTATTTGTATTGAATCGTGGAGCTGTCAGTTGGTGCAGTTCCAAGCAGAGCGTCGTGGCGGGATCTACGTGTGAAGCAGAGTACATAGCTGCCTCGGAAGCAGTAAATGAAGGAGTCTGGATGAAGCAGTTCATATCCGATCTAGGTGTAATACCTAGTGCATCGGGTCCAATGAAAATCTTTTGTGACAATACTGGAGCAATTGCCTTGGCGAAGGAATCCAGATTTCACAAAAGAACCAAACACATCAAGAGATGCTTCAACTCCATCTGTGATCAAGTCAATGAGGGAGACATAGAAATTTGCAAAATACATACGGATCTGAATATAGCAGACCCGTTGACTAAGCCTCTTCTATGAGCAAAACATGATCAGCACCAAGACTCCATGGGTGTTAGATTCATTAAAATGTAATCTAGATTATTGACTCTAGTGCAAGTGGGAGACTGAAGGAAATATGCCCTAGAGGCAATAATAAAGTTGTTATTTTATATTTCCTTATTCATGATAAAGGTTTATTATTTGTAACATCCCAAATTTTCAATTTGGAATGTTATACATTAGATCATCATTGCATAGCATATTTTATTGCATTTTGGCAAATCATCGATAAATCCTAAGCAACTCAAGGACCCTCGGAGAGAGTTGGGGATTTTCCCGATTTTTCATATTTGATTTTCATCAAATAAAAAAATGAGGATTTTTGGTTTTAATTATTTTCTCTCCGAAAAATATTTCATATTAAAATAAATGAGAGGAGAAAATATGACTTCTCCAAAACAATGGAAATATCGAGGAAAAAATACGCAGCCGGCCCACCCCGTCGTCTCCCTCGCGCGCACGACGCCGCCGCCGCCGTTGTCCGGCTCGGACACGCCCGCGCCGCCGCCTTGCCCCTCCTCCAAGCCATCCCCCCCTCTTAAATACCCCCCACCCCGCCTCCTCCCTCTCACCCCGCCGCCGCCCCGCACCCGCCGCCGCCCGCTGCAGCGCCGCGCCGCC
>NC_057802.1:547647603-547661571 GCF_018294505.1 Triticum aestivum
GCCGCCGCCCCGAGCCCCGCCGCCCCGCCGCCCGACGCCGCCGGAGCCCGTTCCGACGAGGTAGCCGAGCCGCCGCCTTGCCGGTTTTCTAAAAAAAACCGTTCATTTTTTTCTAAACCCTAGTTTTCGTTTTTTTTCAGATCGGTTTTATTATTTAGTGAACGTTCACCGACCCGTTCGTTTTAACGAACGTGTTCGTCGGATTTTCGCTGTTAACGAACGTCCGTTCGTTTAACTGTTCGTCAGTTTTCTTTTTCATCGATTTTCCGCGATTTTTCCAGATCTCGATTCCTGATTAGATCTTCGTTTTCGTTTAACTTTTCGCTCGTTTATCGGAATCAGGCGATTCAAGCGCCTAGAGTTTCGTCTCGAAATTCTCTTTCCGTTTAACCTACTCAAACAAATTTTTGCTACTGTAAAATTTGACCTAGATCCAGATTAGTAAACGAAGCTTGTTTCTTTCGCCGTTTGACTTTCGTTGCTTCGTTTGATTTGATTCTTTTTGCAAACCGGAGTTCTTAAGTTGAACTTTCTGGTTGGATCTTTTATTTGAGTTTTACTTGTGCATTACATGAGTACTTATTATTTGCTTGTTTGTTTGCGATAGAGTACCCGGAGTGCGCCGCTTGTTACTTTGAATTTTTAGGTTTCGCGGATCATCAGCAAGGCAAGTAACACTTTGATCATACTTTTCCATACCCAGTTTTTATTGCATTAGATCAATCCTCAAACATTGCATGTTTAGGATCTAATTAAACTGTGGGTATTGGGAAGTAGTTGAGGTAGTACCTATTACCTGTTTTATTATCAAACCCTTGGGAGTTACTTCTACGTTGCTATTATATTGCTATGCTATGCTCGTAGACGTGGATTGGGTTTGAGAGATATCCATGACATACGTGAGATTGTTAATTAATGGTTTACTTAAGGTGGCAACTAAAACTCACATCTGGGTGGATTGAGGTACCTGGGTATTCCAGGATTGCCTGTTTTTCTTTTGGACCGCCACCCAGGTTCAAAGGGATCATGAGATTATTCAAACTAGAAACTTCCGTGTGCAGCCGCAAGCTATTATGGGCTCTAGCATACTTGATTAAGTTGTGTGAACTCTTACAGTGGTAGACTAGCAGATGTAGGGGATGTAGGTGGTACGGTCTATCACATTGTAAGGTGCAAACACTTCTGAAAGACTGTGTCTCGGTCATCCGTTTCTCAAACATCATGTAGTGCGAGAACCAAGCGGAGGCGATCGAGTCTTGTGGGAAAAGTGCACAAACCTCTGCAGAGTGTATAAACTAATCATGGTTAGCCGTGTCCCCGGTTATGGACAACTTGAGTATCTAGTACTTGGATTATCATGTGAATCTCATCATGTTACTTTAATTAATCTTGTTGGGTTAATGATGATACTTAATTGGGATTGAGAATGCTGTCAACCATTCTCAATGTTTAACAACCACCATGATAGTTAAATAAAATTTATTCCTTTGCAGTAGGGAAAAATTGGCTTTTCGCAAAACTGTAACCATAGAGCTTTCCACCAGCCATACATGCATGTAGTATAGCATTATTCTGTTCATTATTCTCTATGTGTTACATTGCCAGCATATTCCATGTGCTGACCCGTTTTCGGGCTGCAATGTTTCATGTTGCAGACTTTTCAGACGACGAGTAAGGTGCCTTAGGTCGTGGTCTTATACTCAGTGATGCCGTTGGAGTTGATGGACTCACTTATCTTCCAAGCCTTCCGCTGTTATCGTATTTAGATGGCCTTAAGCCATATTCATCATACTTATTTCTCTTTTGAGATACTCGTTGTAATAAGTGTGTGATTGCTACTCTGTTATAAATCCTCCATTTGTACTGTGCGTGTCAGCATTACTGATCCAGGGATGACACTGGTGCACAGCAGCACAGACTGTTTGAGGTCTGGTCGCTACATTATTCATGCTAGAATTGTATTGATCGGAAACCTAAATGCATGTGTGAATATATAAACAAACACCATGTCCCTGCACTAGTACGCGTCAGTGCTATACAAACGGTTTTTAACCCCTTTCCGCGACGGCATTTGGAACCGTCGCCTAGTGAGTGACGGCGATAGGGGGGGTCCTTCCCACACGACCCAGAAACCGTCGGGGATATGCCCTCCTGGAACACACGCTTGGCAAAATGAGGTCGTGTGCGACCGACGAGCGCTCAAATACGGAAATACGTATAGTAGAGCTAAAAATACAATAATACACGCGAAATTGTTTCCGGTCGCAAGTACTGTCGGTGTTCTGGGAACGGGGGTCCCCAGACTTGCCTGCCTGCGGCCCACGGCGTGGCTTTGCTAGCGGGCCTGTACGACCCATCTTCATCAACAAGGCATCCAAGACCCTCGCGAGGCAGATGGTGCAAGACCTCCTCAGGAGCGGCCTCACCAGGCTGCCTCGCGAGGAGCGGAGATATCAAGGCGGGGCGAACCTCGGGAGGCTCTCGTGACGTGAGCCATGACGATCGACACCAGGCGAGCGCCAGCGCGCGCAGCATCCTTGTTTCCTCTTTGGTGCTAAGGAAGTAGGCGCGGGCGCGGAGTACCGAGGTGTCAAGCAAAGGTTTCCATATCAGTGCAACGAGACCGAGACTAGCAGGCCAGTAGGACGGAGGTCACCATGGAGCCCAAGACGGCGTCACCACCAGAGCCTTTTGCAGGCGAAGACCACTTTTGTCAGGATAGCTTGTACTACTGTCCCCTTTCAAATTGGCTGCCGTTGTTGGCTCCCTTCCCGCTCAATATTTGGGGAGAGGACCAGGGCCTATATAAGTAGAGCTAGCCACCATAGTAGAAGGCATCTGATAACCCATTCAGAGGCATCTCGCACACACAAGTTAGTCGAGCACAAGAACACCTCAACCTCAGGAGGTTGTTCTTCCCCTTGTACCATTCTTCATCAGCCCAAGAGGCAATCCACCACCACACACTGGAGTAGGGTATTACACCACAATGGTGGCCCGAACCAGTATAAATCTCGTGTCTTTCTGTGTTGCGAATTGGTCGAGTTCGTCCACAAGATCTTAGCAAGCTAGGGCGTAGATCTGTAGGGGGGAAAGGACTTCGTGGGCACCCCAGAGTTCGAACCTTAAGGGTTTTGCTGGAACCCCACATCCGACATTTGGCGCGCTGGGTAGGGGTGCGCCGTAGCTTCTCCTCCGTCGATCTGTGCTTCACCCTCATGGCAGGCGCCCCGCCACCGGCTCCAACGGCCGGTGCTGACGACGGAGCCAGGGGTCTCCGAGCCCTGGCCCCCGCCCTTCGGCAGGTGCGATGGCCACCCAAGTTCAGGCCGGAGATGCCGCCGCGCTATGACGGCGCGGCGGACCCGTTGGCGTTCCTGCTGGCATACGAGGAGGCCATCCTTGAGGCCGGGGGCGACGACAAAGTCATGGCCAACTGGCTCCCCATGGCCCTCGCCGGCGAGCCGCGCGCCTGGCTGCTCAACCTCCCTGGATCCACGGTGGCGTCCTGGGGGGAACTCCACAACCTCTTCACTGCTCGCTACGCGGTGCCGGCGCCCCACTCGGTCCCAGCCCTGCTGGGCGGCTCTCAAGCACCGCCTTCAGATCACCACGTCAAGCCGTTCCTCCGTCAGATTAGTGCCGCTTCCAAGTGCCCGGGGGCTGCGCCGGGTTGGGCTGCACCGGAGGCCGACCTCACCTTCGGCTCAGAAGACCACCCCAACTCTACTGCCGGCTCGGGCAAGCTCCCAATGCTCTGTACGACCACCATCTACAACGTGGCTGTTACCAAGACCCTTATCGATGGCGGTGCAGGCCTCAACTTGCTCTCCGTAGAGGCCTTCAGCCTTCTTTCATGTGCCACTCGAGCGGCTCAGTCTCAGCAAGCCTTTCTCAGGAGTTGGTGGCGGCACTGCCCACTCTCTGGGACAGATCCGCCTCCCCGTCACCTTCGGCACGTGCGACAACTACCGCACCGAGCCGGTCGACTTCGACATCGCCCGCATCGGCCTCCCGTACAACGCCATCCTCGGGTACCCGGCTCTCGCCCAGTTCATGGCGGCGAGTCATCCGGCCTACAACCTCATGAAGATGCCTGGGAGCAAAGGCGTGCTCACCATCAAGGGGGACACCAAGGAGGCAGTGACAGCACTCAAGCTCGCCCTCAAAACCGCCGCGTCGACGCAGCCCACCGACGTGGGTGCCTCCGAGCCCAAGGGAGCCATGCCGACCAAGAAGAAGCAGTTGTTCACACAAGACAAGGCGGAAACCAAGCAGGTGCTGGTCAACGAGGACAGGCCCTCAGGAGCCACCTTTACCATAGGTGCCAGTCTCGACCCAGGGCAAGAGGAAGCATTGGTGAAGTTCTTGCGCGCAAACAAGGATATATTCGCGTGGGAGCCCAATCAGCTGGTAGGAGTCCCAAGAGAGGTGATTCAGCATCATTTAAGGGTATGCCCCAATGTACGCCCCGTGAAGCAGCGGGCGAGACGGCAGTCCACTAAGAAGCAGGCCTTCATCGTCCAAAAAACCCGCAAGCTGGAAGCGGCGGGTGCCATTCGCGAGGTTCGGTATCCCGAATGGCTGGCGAACCCGTCGTAGTGCCAAAGAAAGGCGGGAAGGAACGGATGTGCGTCGACTTTACCAACCTTAACAAAGCCTGCCCCCAAGTTCCGTTACCGCTCCAACGCATCGATCAGATCGTCGACTCCACCGCCGAGTGCGACCTGCTGTGCTTCTTGGACGCGTTCTCATGATATCACCAGATCAAGATGGCGGTAGAAGACATGGAGAAGACAGCCTTCCTGACCCCGTGTGGGGTGTACTGCTACACTTGCATGCCCTTTGGATTGCGCAACGCGGGCGTAACCTTTCAGCAACTGATGCACATCGCCTTAGGGCGACAGCTCAGGAGAAACACAGAGGCCTACATCGACGACATTGTGGTGAAGTCTCGGGAGGCAAGGACCTTGATTCAAGACCTGGAAGAGACCTTTGAGAGCCTGCGCCAAGTGAACTTGCGGCTCAACCCGGAGAAGTGCATGTTTGGCGTCCCTTCCGGCAAGCTGCTGGGTTTCCTCGTGTCGCACAGAGGGATCGAGGCGAATCCAGAGAAGATCAAGGCCATCGAGGACATGAGCCCACCGCAGACCCTCAAAGAAATGCAGAAGTTGGCCGGTCGGGTGACTGCGTTGGGACGCTTCATCTCCAAGCTAGGAGAACGCGCCTTGCCCTTCTTCAAGCTGATGAAGAAGAAAGGCCCGTTTGAGTGGACCCCGGAGGCCGACCAAGCCTTCCAAGGCCTCAAGAGATACCTAACTAGCCCACCGGGGATGGTGGCGCCACGGCCTCTCGAGCCCCTGGTGCTCTACCTGGCCGCTACCCCGTACTCTGCCAGCGCAGCGCTGGTGGCGGTTCAGGAGGAGCGCCAAGCCAAGGGCGCGCTGCGCCGAGCTGTAGCCGAAATGACGCAAGATCAGGAAGGAGCCGCAGCAGCGTCAACAGAAGACCAAGCTTGGCAGGACGACGTCGCAGAGACCCCCGCAGGCGACCAGGCACCAGGAGTTCCACCACCTCAGGAGACGTCCGGACCCCCGCAAGACACAAGCCTCGCCAATGCGCCAGCCCTTGTCGAGCACCCGGTGTATTTTGTCAGCATGGTATTGCGGGACGCAAGGACACGATACCCCATGCCTCAGAAGCTCCTGCTCACGCTCTTGGTGGCCTCGCGCAAGCTGCGGCACTACTTCCAGGGCCACCCCATCAAGGTCGTCTCAGCCTACCCGATGGAGAGAGTGCTCAGGAGCCCGAACTCTGCTGGAAGGGTCGCTGAGTGGAACATCGAGCTGCAAGCCTTCCAGCTGGAGTTCAGCACTACCCGGGTCATCAAGGGAGCCGCGCTTACTGATTTCGTGGCGGAATGGACGGATGCCCCGGCACTTGAAGTAGGCGAAGACCGTCCACCTCACCGGAAGCGAGGCGCCGGATGGCTGGGTCATGTATTTCGACGGCGCCTTCGCGCATCATGGCGCAGGGGCAGGGGCGGTACTCATCTCGCCCACTCAGGACAAGCTCTACTACGCCGTGCAGCTCTGCTTTCAGCAGGGCGAGAAGGTCTCCAACAACATCACAGAGTACGAGGGCCTCATAGCTGGCCTGAAGGCCGCAACAGCTCTGGGGGTGAAGCGCCTTATTGTTAAGGGCGACTCGCAGCTCCTCGTCAACTTCTCCAACAAAGTGTACGAGCCAAAGGACGAGCACATGGAGGCTTACCTCGCAGAGGTGCGTAAGATGGAAAAACAGTTCATGGGACTGGAGGTGCAGCATGTGCCCCGGGGCACCAACATGGAAGCCGATGACATCGCCAGGAGAGCATCCAAGCGGCAGCCCCAGGAGCCTGGCGTCTTCGAGGAACAACTCTTCAAGCCGTCGACGACGCCATCACTTTCAAGCGTAGTTCAGCCTCGGGAGGAGCTCTCGCAACCACCTGCCACGGGAGCCCCAGCCTGTGGCTCGACCTCAGGAGCTCGCCTGCTCTTGGCGCTCGAGCCCCAGGAGGAATGCTGGACCAAGGAATTCAAGGAGTACCTGATGCAAGGGACGCTACCGGAGAAGGAAGAGGACGCAGAGCGCGTGGCCCGGCAAGCCACGGCATACTGTATCCAGGACGGTGAGTTGTACAGAAAGTGACCGAACGATGTTTCACTGCACTGCATTTCTGGTGACCAAGGAAAGGAGTTGCTGGTTGACATACACGATGGGGACTGCAGATACCACTCGTCGTCACGGACCCTCGTCGGCAAGGTGTTCCGCAGTGGGTTCTACCGGCCCACGGCGCTCAACGACGCGACCGAGTTGGTGAAATCCTGCGAAGCTTGCCAGTTCCACGCCAAGCAGATACATCAGCCAAATCAGGGCCTCCAGACCATACCACTCACGTGGCCGTTCGCAGTCTGGGGGCTGGATATCTTGGGCCCCTTCCCTCGGGCGCCAGGGGGCTACTGATACGTCTCCAACGTATCTATAATTTTTTATTGCTCCATGCTATATTATCTTCTGTTTTTGACATTATTGGGCTTTATTATTCACTTTTATATTATTTTTGGGACTAACCTATTAACCGGAGGCCCAGCCTAGAATTGTTGTTTCTTTCCTATTTCAGAGTTTCATAGAAAAAGAATATCAAACGGAGACCAAACGGAATGAAACCTTCGGGAACGTGATTTTTGGAACGAACATGATCCAGGAGACTTGGACCCTACGTCAAGGATACTTCCAGGAAGCCACGAGGTAGGGGGGCGTGCCTACCCCCTGGGCGCGCCCTCCACCCTCGTGGGCCCCATGTTGCACCACCGACGTACTCCTTCCTCCTATATATACCTATGTACCCCAAACGATCAGATACGGAGCCAAAAACCTAATTCCACCGCCACAACCTTATGTACCCACGAGATCCCATCTTGGGGCCTGCTCCGGAGCTCCGCCGAAAGGGCTATCCATCATGGAGGGCTTCTACATCAACACCATAGCCTCTGCGATGAAGTGTCAGTAGTTTACCTCAGACCTTCGGATCCATAGTTATTAGCTAGATGGCTTCCTCTCTCTTTTTGGATCTCAATACAATGTTCTCCCCTTCTCTCGTGGAGATCTATTCGATGTAATCTTCTTTTGTGGTGTGTTTGTTGAGACCGATGAATTGTGGGTTTATGATCAAGTTTATCTATGAACAATATTTGAATCTTCGGAATTCTTTTATGTATGATTGGTTGTCTTTGAAAGTCTCTTCGAATTATCAGTTTGGTTTGGCCTACTAGATTGATCTTTCTTGCAATGGGAGAAGTGCTTAGCTTTGGGTTCAATCTTGCGGTGTCCTTTCCCAGTGACAGTAGGGGCAGCAAGGCACGTATTGTATTGTTGCCATCGAGGATAACAAGATGGGGTTTTTTTTATCATATTGCATGAATTTATCCCTCTACATCATGTCATCTTGCTTAAAGCGTTACTCTGTTCTTATGAACTTAATACTTTAGATGCATGCTGGATAGCGGTCGATGTGTGGAGTAATAGTAGTAGATGCAGGCAGGAGTCGGTCTACTTGTCTCGGACGTGATGCCTATATACATGATCATACCTAGATATTCTCATAACTATGCTCAATTTTGTCGATTGCTCAACAGTAATTTGTTCACCCACCGTAAAATACTTATGCTCTTGAGAGAAGCCACTAGTGAAACCTATGCCCCCCGGGTCTATTTTCCATCATATTAATCTTCCAACACTTAGCTATATCTTTTGCCTTTTTATTTACTTTCTTTACTTTGCATCTTTATCACAAAAATACCAAAAATATTATCCTATCATATCTATCAGATCTCACTCTCGTAAGTGACCGTGTAGGGATTGACAACCCCTTATCGCGTTGGTTGCGAGGATTTATTTGTTTGTGTAGGTGCAAGGGACTTGCGTGTAGCCTCCTACTGGATTGATACCTTGGTTCTCAAAAACTGAGGGAAATACTTACGCTACTTTGTTGCATCACCCTTTACTCTTCAAGGGAAAACCAACGTAGTGCTCAAGAGGTAACAAGAAGGATTTCTGGCGCCGTTGCCGGGGAGGTCTACGCAAAAGTCAACATACCAAGTACCCATCACAAACCCTTATCTCCCGCATTACATTATTTGCCACTTGCCTCTCGTTTTTCTGTCCCCCACTTCACCCTTGCCGTTTTATTCGCCCTCTCTTTTCTGGTTGCCTCTTTTTCGTTCACTTTTCCCTTGCCATGTCGGAACCAAAAAGAGTTGGGGTTTCTCTCCCGAGTTTTAGCGCTTTAGACAATCCTGCTATCTTATCTAAACTCATAAATAAAAATACTATGGAAAAACCTGTCGGAGTTATCAATGAAAACCTTAGTAATTTAGATGATTCTGGAATTTTTCGTTATTTACTCGATGAATCTTTGAAAGATGCTTGGGATAGGCTATTAAGGATCCGGGCTAGCTATGTACCTCAATATCAAATTGAGGTTTACTTAAAGAGCTTTTATGTTGGGTTGCCCGCTTCATTCAAACAAGTTTTAGATTCTATTTTTGAAGAGGGTTTTCTCGAAGGGGACCCCATAGATACCTATGAAAATATAAAAACTATATTTGGGCACCCCATTAATGAGAAAGTTGAAATCACATCTCTTTTGCTTTCTTACCAAAACGATTCTATCAAAGAGATAAAACCTAGCCTAGATGCCAATTTCCGCAACATACTTAATCTTTCTTCTACCATTAATGGCCATGTACTTTGTCAAAATAGAAAGAGTAATTCCATAGATAACAAGTTTGCTCTCTTTTTCCCTAAAACCAAAGATGGCAATACCTAGATCTATCCTTGCTTTTATGCCTAGCTAGGGGCGTTAAACGATAGCGCTTGTTGGGAGGCAACCCTATTTTATTTTTAGTTTTTTGCTTGTTGCTTCTGTTTAGGAATAAATATTTGTTCTAGCCTCTGGTTAGATGTGTTTTTATGTTTTAATTAGTGTTTATGCCAAGTTAAACCTATAGGAACTTCTTGGATGATAGTTATTTGATCTTGCAGAAAATTCCAGAAACTTTGTGTTCACGAAAATAATTGTTAAAAATCACCAGAACGTGATAAAATATTGATTCAAATTGCTGCTGATCAATAAAAAAATTCTCTAGGTCTTACTATTTTGGCTGATTTTTTGGAGTTCCAGAAGTTTGCGTTAGTTACATATTACTAGACTGTTCTGTTTTTGACAGATTCTGTTTTTCGTGTGTTGTTTGCTTATTTTGATGAATCTATGGCTAGTAAAAGAGTTTATAAACCATAGAGAAGTTGGAATACAGTAGGTTTAACACCAATATAAATAAAGAATGAGTTCATTACAGTACCTTGAAGTGGTCTTTTGTTTTCTTTCGCTAACGGAGCTCACGAGATTTTCTGCTAAGTTTTCTGTTGTGAAGTTTTCAAGTTTTGGGTGAAATATTTGATGGATTATGGAACAAGGAGTGGCAAGAGCCTAAGCTTGGGGATGCCCATGGAACCCCCAAGATAATCTAAGGACACCAAAAAGCCAAAGCTTGGGGATGCCCCGGAAGGCATCCCCTCTTTCGTCTACTTCCATCGGTAACTTTACTTGGAGCTATATTTTTATTCACCACATGATATGTGTTTCGCTTGGAGCGTCTTGTATGATTTGAGTCTTTGCTTTTTAGTTTACCACAATCATCTTTTCTGTACACACCTTTTGAGAGAGACACACATGATTCGGAAATTATTAGAATACTCTATGTGCTTCACTTATATCTTTTGAGTTATATAGTTTTTGCTCTAGTACTTCACTTATATCTTTTAGAGCACGGTGGTGGATTTGTTTTATAGAAACTATTGATCTCTCATGCTTCACTTAGATTATTTTGAGCGTCTTAAATAGCATGGTTATTTGCTTAAAAAATCCTAATATGCTAGGTATTCAAGATTAGTAAAAACTTTCTTATGAGTGTTTTGAATACTAAGAGAAGTTTGATGCTTGATGATTGTTGTGAGACATGGAGGTAGTGATATTAAAGTTGTGCTAGTTGAGTAGTTGTGAATTTGAGAAATACTTGTGTTGAAGTTTGCAAGTCCCGTAGCATGCACGTATGGTAAACGTTATGTAACAAATTTGAAACATGAGGTGTTCTTTGATTGTCCTCCTTATGAGTGGCGGTCGGGGACGAGCGATGGTCTTTTCCTACCAATCTATCCCCCTAGGAGCATGCGCGTAGTGCTTGGTTTTTGATGACTTGTAGATTTTTGCAATAAGTATGTGAGTTCTTTATGACTAATGTTGAGTCCATGGATTATACGCACTCTCACCTTTCCACCATTGCTAGCCTCTTCGGTACCGTGCATTGCCCTTTCTCACGTTGAGAGTTGGTGCAAACTTCGCCGGTGCATCCAAACCCCGTGATATGATACGCTATTTCACACATGAACCTCCTTATATCTTCCTCAAAACAGCCACCATACCTACCTATTATGGCATTTCCATAGCCATTCCGAGATATATTGCCATGCAACTTTCCACCATTCCGTTTATCATGACTTGTTCATCATTGTCATATTGCTTTGCATGATCATGTAGTTGACATAGTATTTGTGGCAATGACACCATTCATAATTCTTTCATACATGTCACTCTTGGTTCATTGCATATCCCGGTACACCGCCGGAGGCATTCATATAGAGTCATATTTTGTTCTAGTATCGAGTTGTAATCATTGAGTTGTAAATAAATAGAAGTGTGATGATCATCATTTTTCTAGAGCATTGTCCCAAGTGAGGAATAAAAAAAGGGAGAGAAAGGCCAAAAAAAGAGAAGGCCCAAAAAAATGAGAGAAAAAGAGAGAAGGGACAATGTTACTATCCTTTTGCCACACTTGTGCTTCAAAGTAGCACCATAATCTTCATGATATAGAGTCTCTTGTTTTGTCACCTTCATATACTAGTGGGAATTTTTCATTATAGAACTTGGCTTGTATATTCCAACAATGGGCCTCCTCAAGTGCCCTAGGTCTTCGTGAGCAAGCAAGTTGGATGCACACCCACTTAGCTTCTTTTGTTGAGCTTTCATATATTTATAGCTCTAGTGCATCCGTTGCATGGCAATCCCTACTCCTCGCATTAACATCAATCGATGGGCATCTCCATAGCTCATTGATTAGCCTCGTTGATGTGAGACTTTCTCTTTTGTTGTCTTCTCCACATAACCCCCATCATCATATTCTATTCCACCCATAGTGCTATGTCCATGACTCACGCTCATGTATTGCGTGAAGGTTGAAAAAGTTTGACATTACTAAAGTATGAAACAATTGCTTGGCTTGTCATCGGGGTTGTGCATGAGGAGAGCATTCTTGTGTGACGAAGATGGAGCATGACTAAACTATATGATTTTGTAGGGATGAACTTTCTTTGGCCATGTTATTTTGAGAGGACATAATTGCTTAGTTAGTATGCTTGAAGTATTATTATTTTTATGTCAATATGAACTTTTATCTTGAATCTTCCGGATCTAAATATTCATACCACAATTAAGAAGAATTACATTGAAATAATGCCAAGTAGCATTCCGCATCAAAAATTCTGTTTTTGTCATTTACCTACTCGAGGACGAGCAGGAATTAAGCTTGGGGATGCTTGATACGTCTCCAACGTATCTGTAATTTTTGATTGCTCCATGCTATATTATCTTCTGTTTTGGACATTATTGGGCTTTATTATTCACTTTTATATTATTTTTGGGACTAACCTATTAATCGGAGGCCCAGCCCAGAATTGTTGTTTTTTGCCTATTTCAGAGTTTCGCAGAAAAAGAATATCAAACGGAGTCCAAACGGAATGAAACCTTCGGGAACGTGATTTTTGGAACGAACATGATCCAGGAGACTTGGACCCTACGTCAAGGAAGCTTCCAGGAAGCCACGAGGTAGGGGCCGCGCCTACCCCCCTGGGCGCGCTCTCCACCCTCGTGGGCCCCACGTTGCTCCACCGACGTACTCCTTCCTCCTATATATACCTACGTACCCCCAAACGATTAGATACGGAGCCAAAAACCTAATTCCACCGCCGCAACCTTCTGTACCCACGAGATCCCATCTTGGGGCCGGTTCCGGAGCTCCGCCGGAAGGGGTATCCATCACGGAGGGCTTCTACATCAACACCATAGCCTCTCCGATGAAGTGTGAGTAGTTTACCTCAGACCTTCGGGTCCATAGTTATTAGCTAGATGGCTTCCTCTCTCTTTTTGGATCTCAATACAATGTTCTCCCCCTCTCTCGTGGAGATCTATTCGATGTAATCTTCTTTTGTGGTGTGTTTGTTGAGACCGATGAATTGTGGGTTTATGATCAAGTTTATCTATGAACAATATTTGAATCTTCTGAATTCTTTTATGTATGATTGGTTATCTTTGCAAGTCTCTTCGAATTATCAGTTTGGTTTGACCTACTAGATTGATCTTTCTTGCAATGGGAGAAGTGCTTAGCTTTGGGTTCAATCTTGCGGTGTCCTTTCCCAGTGACAGTAGGGGCAGCAAGGCACGTATTGTATTGTTGCCATCGAGGATAACAAGATGGGGTTTTTATCATATTGCATGAATTTATCCCTCTACATCATGTCATCTTGCTTAAAGCGATACTCTGCTCTTATGAACTTAATACTCTAGATGCATGCTGGATAGCGGTCGATGTGTGGAGTAATAGTAGTAGATGCAGGCAGGAGTCGGTCTACTTGTCTCGGACGTGATGCCTATATACATGATCATACCTATATATTCTCATAACTATGCTCAATTCTGTCAATTGCTCAACAGTAATTTGTTCACCCACCGTAAAATACTTATGCTCTTGAGAGAAGCCACTAGTGAACCTATGGCCCCCGGGTCTATTTTCCATCATATTAATCTTCCAACACTTAGCACTACAAAAAAAAGATACATCCGTGACATTTTGGGCCGAACGAATTTTTTTCCTGTCATACATATGACACTTCTATGACGATAATTGTGACAAAACCCGGTATCATCATAGATGTGGTGGGCTCCTACTTCTATGACAAAAAATCATGACAGAAAATGGGCTTTTCGTCCTGGGCGGGCCGGAGACGCAGCTGGATGACATTCTTTGGGCCGTCCATGACGGAAAAAACCGTGGTAGAAGCGAGGGCGAGGAAAATTTCGGGGAGTTCCCGGTTACGGTGGGAGGTCGGGGGCCGAGCGATGCGCGTTTCTCTCGTACACGTACGCGCGTGTGTGCGAGGTGTTGGCTCTAACTGAACCCGAGTGAGGCGTTGGGCTCTAACTGAACCCGAGCGATTGCCCTGCAGGCTACGCGTTACTGAACCCGGGCGATCGATCGATGGCTGTTAACTGAACCCGATCGAGCGATTCCTTCGCTACTGCTGCTAACTGAAGCC